>NW_025862805.1:468573-493268 GCF_002878395.1 Capsicum annuum
CTCCTTTTAAAACATGATTGGGGATCTTTAAACTTGTTAAAAAAAAAAAAGTAAATTTTACGCCCATGGTGTTTAGGGTAGTCCCACATACCTTAGGTTACTTAGTTCGAAGAATGGAACCCGAACCTTGACTCTTTTCTTGGAAATCTTGAAATTAAGAATGTATTCTTGATCTTTTGGAGGGGAGTTAGGCTTTCGTTCTTGAAGTAATTGAGTTATTTTTGGCATATAATAACCTAATAACATTTTAATCATCTATTATTACAATTTGAGGTTATGGGGAAAAGTCAAAAATGCCCTTTTGGATTAAAAGTTATAGCAGAATCTTGACTTTATCCAGCGACACGATGCGCCAGGAAGAACAACATGATAGGCATCTCGACAAGCTGCTATCACGTTGATATTCTATTTATGAAATACAAACACGTTCCATCCCTCATCTAAAAATTTTGAAACTCCCCCGAGACAACCCCTTTACACCCCTGAACATGAATCAACTCAAAATCTACGTCTTGAGGTCGGGAGGGTCGATTTAAAAATCGTTGAAGTTTAGGAGCTTAAAATATGACTAAGTCCTTTCTAAAACTTAGAAAAAAATTTCAAGTTGTAAACTACCTATGCATTCTACTATGGGTGGTACTAAGTTGAGAATGCTACAGGGTGTTACAGGAATAAAATATTTGCTTTACAAAATCAGTCATAAAGAACATATTCATCATATGTAACAATAATAAAGTAAGGGACAAGGGACTACAAACATGATGACATGTTTATTTAAAATTTATTCATAGCTTTTTACTGACCTCCAGTAACCCATGGACGATATGGGTTCAGTACCCCAACTGGAGGGGCCCCAATCTATGTCAGTTGAATGGACTGAGGTTTAGGTAAAGTCACCGCTATATAATAGCCTCCCTAAAAAGAATTGTATACAACTGTGCAAAGCAAGAACACATTGGTCATCCTTCATTCAGGAAAAGATCTCGCAACGCCAGCAAATGTGGTTTCAATTATTTGTCACAAGGACTACACCTTCTCGGTAAAGCTTCACAATTCCCATTAAAGCATAATTAAAAAATATTTTTATAATTCTTTAATCAAAGAGTCTTTCATTGAGGCATTCCCACATTGGTATTTTCATACCAAGACTTGTAAGTTATTCATATTATGCCATATCGATCTACTAAACCATTTAAACCCCCCATTCCAATTTGAAAATCCATAGACCTAGCCCCTAGGGCGTTTCAAGAGTCATCAACACCACTTCCTATTTAACTCCATATAATATTTCAAATGACAAATTAAACACTATAAAATCCTCGATAAAAAACAAATTATAAAACATGTAGAGGTTAATATCCTTATCATGCAAAACACATCAACTTTATTAAACCATAATTCCAAACTCACCCTTTAAAAGTCACATTTCAGTTTACAAATCATCATTTAGGCATGAAAACATTAAGGCAAGGGGAAACCAATATATGTATGTGACAACCATATCCCTCAACCCTAGTTCTTAAAAAATCATTAAAACATATGATTATTAAGAAATAACATTATATAATGACAATTAAAGTAAAGAAGTGTTCAACATGCCTTTTTTATGAGAATTTCCCAAAATAATGCGAGAAAGATAAGCCCCAACCTTGAATCCTAGCCTTTTTGCTTTCAAGATTAGCTTTGCAGTGTGGAATGACCTTTTAGGATGATTTCTATCATTTTAAGGACTTAGGAACGTATTAAGTGAAGGAGAGACAATTTAATAGGTATGAAAGGAACAAAATACCCTTAAAAATAATCAAAAATGACCCCTCGTTGATAAAGGGGGGAGGTCACGATCCGAGCCCCAGCACAGAGGCCAATCCTAATGGTGCGGGGTCCAATGCATGGCAGCCTCCTTGTGGCGTGGGGCTTAGTGCGGGGGCAAGGCAGTGACCCCTGGATCTTAAATCACATACATAACATCATATTAATTTTATCCATGACTAAGATACTTTCTAACAATATAGTTGAAAGGTGTATCTAGGATGTTATGAATCTGATATTCGATAATTTACCACATTCTATTTAAATTTAGTGGTTTTGAAAAGATAACTTGTGCCTATTTAGTAGTTTTTTCAAGACATACATTGTGCCTAAACATAATATATACTGAATATATATCGAGTCTAAACTCAATATATACTGAATATATTGGTCCAAAATTACTTTCTTCATATAGAGATGCATGTATTATTAAATCTTGAATAATTCTATCAAAATTCCTGATTTTGTCACTAAATAAACCTATATCTTGTTTCCTATTATATACAATGATAGATTCATGTTTGAATATATCCAGATCTATTGCAATAAGACGTGGTAGGGAAACATAAGGTAAGGTCAATGGTGCACAGTTATACATTCATCACATGAGTAGTTTATACATCGATTTTGTCTTTGTATATCCATATAGGTAAAATGTGAACAAGAAATAGGACCGTACGTATGTTGGTGAAGCCAAAAAATTTATAAGCATATTCAAGATTTAATTTTTAAATATATATACAGTATATTTTTCTATATACACAAAATAATGTAAGAGTAAATCCACCAAAAGTCTTGAGAATTGAATTCGTTGTACTTTTCAAATAATGGGTTTAAAATATATATATATATATATATATATATATATATATATATATATATATTCATTTTTCAGTATGTATCTATATTCCATGTTGAAATACTGGGTTCAGTTGCCAAACCCATTGTTCAAAACCTCCAAAGGCCCTCTGCGTATAACCATATGTCTATTGCTTAGTATCTGTTTGGATTTCTTGAGCTAACTCCCTTGTCAACTTGTCAGCGTAGTCATCTTGCCTTTGCTATAGACTCTGATGACGAACTAGAAGGCCTTCTGATGTTAGGCGTATTTATACGTCTAAGCACCATAACTTACCCATGTTTTAGAAGTTTTGAGAATAAAATACATAAGTCTTGCACTTTTAGTCCATTTTTAAGTAAGTGAGCTGATCTATGTGATTAGGATGCTTTTCAGGTACTAATGAGGAAGATTTCAGCACTTTGGGGACCTGTGGACAGCAAAGGAAAACTTCACATAAAAGGGAAAGCAGCTTTTGGACTGAATGTGATGCATGGGAACTTTTTCCCGGGCAAACTCAGTATTTTTAAATAGTTAAGGATTGCAGTAGAAATTTATTAGAGAAGGATGTTATTAAAAAGCTTTATTGCTGAATTTTTAGGGATTATTCAATTATTCAGATTCTGTATTATTTTGAACACAAGGAAGAGAGCTTAGCGTGAGGGCAGAGAGAGAGAAACGTGTTTCTCTCTTAATTTCGCTAGTCATCTTCATCACCAAGATCATTCTAAGTTTTGGTATGATGAATATTTCTATGTTGATTTCTGTTTTATTCATGAGTAGCTAAGCTTATTTGTTAGGGTTATGGAAACCTTGTAGTATACTCTCTATTGCTATGGGTTTTTGAATTTATAATGTGTTAATCCACTTATATCATTACTCTCTTCGTTTTGATTGAATTCTCGTGGTTGCAAACATAGGGAATACGCCATTATAGCAATAACTTGTTCGATAGAAAAGTTACTGTTTGGAAAAGAGAGTGTGAAGAGAAATTAGGGTTTCCAACCTCTAATTTACACGTTAATGCCCTAGTAGGATTAACTTCTTGGAGAGTTCGTACAATTTGTTGTACACTTTAGATTCGAAAGAACTAAGGTGAATAAATCCTTGATGGTTGAAAGACACTTGGATTTAAAATTAGAATACGTCTCTCTATAAGTGCATGCATGCATAAAATCTGTATTACTCATAGTTAATAGAGAAGTAGAAGCTACAAGGTGGACATAACCCTAACTTGTCATTCTTTGTGATCAAAATATCTTTACACATATCATCTCATCGTTACACTGATAATATTATTGTGCACTTAAACCAAACCCCCCCTTTTCTTGGAACCTTCGATCAACAGTCTAATAATAATCGCAATACTTAGTGACCATAGTATTCCCTGTGGGATTCGACACCCAACCCAGTTGGGTTCTATATTTGACAGCGAATGCTTACACTTTCTAACGAGATTTGTAATTTGGGCGTATCACCTTCCATAGTAGTTTACGTGATCCCTTTTTTCACCCATCATTTTTCAGACCAACTCTTTCATTTTCCCGTCTTTGTTTCTCTCTTCTCCTAACTCAACCATTCCAGTATTTATTTTAGAGAAAGATCACCAGATCACCAGGTGCCAAAAATTTCACCAGAACTAATGCATACTACTCACGCCGTTACTTTTACCTATCATGTTTTACTTCTCAAAAACCGTTAGGACATGTGGAGTTTTGATGATAGACATGTGAATGAAACATGTTGTAAAAGTTGGTCCATCCAAGTGAACAAAGCTAAGCTACAGACAAGGCATTGATAAGATGTCTCTGCGTACAAACAGAAATAGATAATATCTATCACATCAGAAGTTGAGTGGAATGAGAAGTCCTGCAAAAGAGTCCTAGTCAAGATGAAGAGAATCATGAAATAGTGCAAAAGTTGGGTTGATCAAGGAGTCCTACAATAAGAGAAGAAAGATTCCTATTAAATCTAAGAGAGAAAGAGGCGGCGGCAACAAGTAGAAGAGTCACTTGATAAGAGTCATACTGGAAAGAGAAGTAGACATCAAAAAGGACTTTATCAGAGGAGGGCTTAAATACAATAAAAGGAATTAAAAGGTTGGGCCCTCAAGCACTGAAAAGAGATCAACAATCAGCATATTAGTTCACATACTTGAAGAAGAACCTAGTCTCTTACTTAGAAAGTAGTAGACTGTGTGTAGTAGGTAGGTTCTTTGAGTTGTAATGAGTCATTGTTCTAGTCTTAGTGATTTATAAACTGAGTTAGGAATTGTGTCTTCAAGTTGGAGAACTCGAAGACTTGGGAACACTTATCTTGGAAAGATTTGTGTTTTTGTAGTGATAGGAGTTAAAAGTTTTAATTCCTAGTTTTCAAGAAGTCTTGTAATTCTGTTGATTGTTGAGGCTCAAGTATTATAGTGAAGTTGGGGTTAAATCCTGTAGAGGTACAGGTCATGGTTTTTTACACCTTTCTTGAGCCGGGTGTTTTTCACGTAAAAACACTGTGTTCAGTATTTACTTCTGTGAACCACGTTTACTTGTTCCACAGATAGGCAATTATTAGGGCTCGTACTCTAACAAAAACCAAACTGTATGAACTTTGACATAACATTTTAGGATGAATTTTGTTTAAACGTTGCAACTTATAGTATTTCTCGTATAGTTTTTGAATACTAAAATTTAAATTTAAAATATTATATTAATCTAATTCACTTGAACTCCATGATTAGTCAAACTAACTCTCGCGAAGCGAAACATGACATGCAAAAGTTAACAGATGACGTACATATTACTAGATTGTACTAACCTTCAAAGTGGATGTTATGGCTTACAAATTTCTTGGACTCTGTCTTTTGTCCGTACCAGTGTGTCAATTTCTACTTTAATCTACATGACAAAACTACATTTTAGACTTGTTTGTTATAAGTAGCAGTAGAATGTGAGTATTTAACTTCAGGAACAGAGTGATTTCTACCTTGTTAACTCTCAGTTTTGTCAAGTTGATTGCAAACAGGTGAGACTATCAGCCAATTTCGTAGAGTAGTTGCTATTCTGTCTAACTTGGAATATGATGCCGCTGCCATCCTCACTTGTTCCAACTGTTTCGTAGGAAAATATTCAAATCTTGCTAGCACCAGTAGCAAGAAAGGTTAAAGCCAACATTGTGATATGGAAATAATGGCAGAAATAGGAACAAGGTTGATATGTACAGAACGGACACATGCCATATGGACTGAGTGAAATCAGTGTATATTTGAGCAAGAAGAGAAGGGTGTGGAAACAATTGCAAAAGAGGCCCCGTTTGTTTGTAATGTGTGAGTCTCTGTTAAGTGTACGAGTATTTTGCAAAAATGTATATTTTGATCCTTACTAAGAAGCTTTTGTTTCCTGATAGCTGCCAGAGGCTATGTTGTAGCCTTCCTTTGTTTGTAATTCTTCATTGCTGATTATTACAATATTTTAGTCACCAAAAAAAAAATGTAGATATATGCTGACCTGTGATTCATTGCTTAATTAACAAGGTGAGATTCTACATATCTGAGGTTTTCATCTCCTAGATTGTCTTTATTTTTGACATCCTCTTCAATTTGGTGGAAATATGCTGACCTGATACGAACATTGCATATTTCAAAATATAAATCAAACTCCTAAGTAATGCAATATATAACTCAAGCATGAAATTTGTTTCTTAGTCTCTGTTTGGAGTTGCAACTTTTGTCTCTTTTTCATGACCATTGCTGTTGATGGTGGTGATTTTGTTGAAGCATTGGTTGTTTCTTGCATGGATTTGCCATATATATAAGAGAGTGATTAGGAGGAAGAAGAAGGATAAATGATTGGAAACCATATAAAACACAACCACGTGAAATTTTTCCTTTCTAATCTGCAATTACATCAAAAATTACTTGCAAATTTTACTATGATCGCACTTATTAATTAGGCATAATACATAAACATACCCTTTAACTTGACATCAAATCACATCTATGACCTTCAGCTTTGGGTGTACACTAGTAAGTACTTAAACTTGTATAAAGTTCAATAAGTAGACATAAGTCTTATGTGGTGACCTCCATGGCCAATTCTTGTCCTACATGACGTCCTACGTGTATTATGCCACATAGGACGTGTGTGTCTAAGTGTTCAACTTTATACATGTTTAAATGTCTACTTGTTGCACACCCAAAGTTGGAGGTCGTAGATCTGATTTGATGCCAAGTTAAAAGGCATGTTTACATATTATGCCTATCAATTAATTACCCACAGGTTTCACTATAAAAAAAATCAATTTCTTCAAACAAAATAATAGAACAAATCTAATCGCAACTAATAGAAAACAACACAAAAACTATCATTTTGATTATGTTTTTTCTCAATGAAACTGAACACCAAATCAATCATAATAAAAGAAGAAGATATCATCCAACACGATACATAAAGCCTCCCCTAGCTTCAATTATATAAAAAAATCACCAATAAATTTTATTATGATCACTCTCATTTATTATCCACGAGTATAAAGGACGGTCTTGTGCACCTCCTGCTATGTGCGGCGTTTAGGGAAGGGCCGAACCTCAAGAGTCTATTGTATGCTACCTCACCTTACATTTCAAGGGACGACTCTATTTTTGTGGCTTGAATTCGTGACCTCTTGATCACCTGAAAACAACTTTACCAGTTATTCAAAGGTTCCTCTTCACTGACTATTGTTAATAATATAGGTTAATTTAGTTTCTTCACAGTCTATTGAAGATCAAATTTAATCACAATTAACAGAAAAATAACATGAAAACTATTATTTTAATTAGATTTTATCCTGAAAAATATTAAGCATCAAATCAATGCCGGAAAAAAAGAAAAAAAAACTATCATTTAAATAGTCACCTGAAATTATTTCCTTGTTTGGTCATTACGAAAAAAAATACTTATAAAATTTATTATGTTCGCCCCCATTGATTATCAACATGTTCCATTATCAAAAGAGTGACCCAATAAATAACACATGCCATGTACATCAAAACTAGTATAAATCATAAATATAAATTCAGATAAATTTCTACCTTGGCCACTCAAAGACAAATGGCATATGCAATTTATAAAGTTTCACGTGAGTGTCATGGAGAAAATTGAAGGAAAGGTGTCTTTTAAGACTTGAATGAAGGATTGGTAACATTGACCAACTTAAAGGGTCAAATATCATTAGAAAACTTGATTAAGTTAATTATGGACTTGATTAATATTTTTAAAACTTTCTAATCTTTTCAAAAACACAAATCTACCCACACCCCTCTTCAATCCTAATCAATCAGTCTCTCTCCTCTCTCTCGAGACAGCTTCTCTCAACTCTCTCCCAACCAACAGTTCTGCAAAATTCTTCCTTCAATCCCCGACAACTTCAACCTCCGACAAAAAATTATAGTCTGGCGAGCTCCCTTTCGACGATCAAACATCAATTGACGTGAAGATTTCTCTAGCGACAACAACTTCGAGTTCTTCGTCGTCCCATTTTCTTTTTGAAAGGTAAAAATTTATGAAGAAATAGAGGAACTTGAGCCAACTACTCTTTTAATATTGAAATGTGGACTGAATAAAAATCTAAATTCTGGAATTTCTTCTTCTAGTTGTCGTACTGTTGATTCAAATTTGTTGGTGATTTTTGTTCACAGTTGATGTTCTTAGTGGAGACCCTTCTTAGTGTGTGTGTAAGATGTGTTGGTGTTGCTGGGTTGATTTGTTGTTTGTCTTGGTAAAAATAGTGTTGCAATAGATGAAATATCAGATGCAACATATGAAGACATATGATGCAGCAGATGAAAATATCTGATGCACCAGATTAAAATCTGATGCAACTATAAAAATCTGATGCAACAAATGAATAATTTAACAGATCATTCATGCAACAAATGACTCTTCTATTTGGAAAAAGTCTAAATAATATTGATCCAACAGGTAACTCATTTTGCAACAAATGAGTGATCAGATTTTACTATTTCCAATAGTTTACTCATCCGTTGTAATAGATTAGTTATATATTGCAACAGATAACATACTTGGTGCAATAGATTAGTAATTTATTATTGTGGTTTCCAATGGATTACTCATCCGTTGTGATAGGTTGGTTATATGTTGCAACAGGTTGGTCATATTTGCAACAGATAACTACCTAGTGCAACAGATTAATGATTTATTTTTATTATTTCCAATGGTTTACTCATCTATTGCAACAGGCTGGTTATATGTTGAAATAGATAACATACCTGGTGCAACAGATGTGTGATCTATTTTTACTGTTTCCAATGGATTACTCATCCGTTGCAATAGTTTGGTTATATGTCGCAACAGATAAACCACTTAGTGCAACAGATTAGTGATCTATTTTTACTGTTTCCAACGGATTACTCATCCTTGCAACAGGTTGGTTATATGTTGCAACAAATAAACAACCTAGTGCAACAGATTAGAGATCTGTTTTTATTATTTCCAACGGTTTACTATCTGTTGCAACATGTCAGTTATATGTTGCAACGGATAACATACCTGGTGCAACAGATGTGTGGTCTGTTGGAACTATTATTTTACTATTGTGCTTGTTAGATTTACTGTTATCTTTTTATAATGATGCATTAATCAATTATAATCTATTTTATGTTCCTGTTAATTTAAGATAATATGGATCCCAAAAGAAAAGCAACCAAATCAAGCCCAAGTAAAGGAACAAGTGTAGTAGCTCGGCTACATCCACCACTTTATGAGCTTGCTTTACAAGCATTATCTCGATCAGGAGCGGAAGATAATAAACACGGGGAGGAGGAATATCTCAAAAGAGATGATCCAAATGCTGATAGCCCTTCCACCGAAGAGTTGGTCAAAACCTTTAGCATTGATAGTTATTCTGTGAGAATACAGTGTGATGGTGCCACAAATTTAATGGGTGATTTCATGGTTAAGTCAGCCATGGAAAAATCTTTCGGCGCCTTCAGAAAAATACTTCGAGAATAAAAATTGGATGCTTATTTTAGGGAAAGCTGCTTTGGGTAATATCTTGATTTATCGGAGGACAAAAATGCTTGTTTACAGATGATAATGGTATACGATTTTCTCAAGCGTAGGTTTATGTATGAAAACAAAGACAAGATGGATGAGGTATGAATAAATTACTGCGGCATGTCTGTTTGTTTTAGTTGGAAGGAGTTTTCCATAGTTACCGGACTAAAATGTTAACCTTTTTCTCCTTCTCAAGTTATGCCTATTCTGACCCAAAAAAGCACCCGCACACCTAAAAAGGCAAAGGAAATTCAAATGATTGTGATGACCTAGTGTCGATTGTTTGTCCAATCTTCAAAAATAAAAATTTGATAGAAGCGTTGAGAGGTAAAGGACTCTCAAAGAAGCACAAGCAATCATTGTGCTTGGTTTGGTTTGTAAATAATAATCTTTGGGGGAGAGATGTTAACAACAACATAAGTGTTGGTTTAATAAAGCTCTCCAAGGATCTTGAGGTATTTAACAGCTATCCTTAGGGTTATGAAAGCTTCAAAATGACTGTCCAATATTTGTTGACTCCATTAACGCCAAAGACAGTCAACTTATATGGCTTTCCATGGACCTTCATGGTAAATATTTCTTTTATCATGATATGATTCTTCATTTTTTAATTCAATAATGCTTTTGATTTATTGGCGTTATGTTATAGGCTTGGGCATTTGAAGTCATTCCTTATTTGAGATAACAAGTGAACTACCAGGAAGAAGTTTTCTGTCCAAGAATCCTGAGATGGTTGTCATCCAAAACTGATAGAAATGCAAAATTTCTTGATCTTTTCAACCCCCCCACCCCAAGGAAGCAGTAAGTCCAATTCTAATCAAGTTTTTATTTTAATTAATGATTATTCTAAATGATTTCATTATCATTTTAATATATGTACCGATTTAATTTAGATTGTCCATCCGTGGCTAGTTCTGACCAATCGAGAGTTGAAAATGTCATTTTTTATACTTTATGGTCTGTGCAAACTTTACCAGACCCTAAGGTCATTGATGGAATAAAAATAGAATTATTTGGAGCAACAGCCATCATAAGAAAAATAATTTTGGAGGGTGGGCTTGTTGTTGTTGATGATGGTAGTCGTAGTGGTAGTGGTAGTGGTGCTTTTATTGGGGCTAATGATGCTTACCTTACCATTTTTCAAACAACAAGCCATTATGATTACGATCATACTGGTTGTACAAATTTTTCCCCAGATTTTGCCACATCTAGCGAATGTTCTACATTCAAATGTCAAGACTCAAAGCAAAACACGATGGAGTGATTAATATTATTAATGCACTAACTATTTCTGTAAAAGAAATGGCATCTAAGAGTGGTGTCATTCCATCAAAGAGAATTTCATATCTATACACTCCACTAGAGATCAAGGCGGCTAAGAAGAAAATGAAAGATACTTTCAAGGCATCATCAAGCATAGAAAAATGCAAAATTGCAATGCCTCTATCTTTGTCTTGCACCGATGTTCAGTATGCAACGGCCACAAAAGAGCAGCATGAGCCAAAGAAGGTGAATGTACATCACTTGTTCCAACAAACAAACAGGCACATATCTGTTTTAACAGATGATGCATCTGCTGAAAATTATCAAATAGATATATACATCTGTTGCAACTGTTGTCTAACCTGTTGCATCGGATGCGTTATCAGTTATAACAGATGAGTCTTATGTTACAACAGATGGGTCATCTATTCAAAATTATTGTACTGCTCTGATTTACCTTATCGAATTCATCCGAATAGATGATCTATATTTTGTAACATAAGGCTCTTCTGTTGTAATAAATGGGTAATTTGTTGTATATCTGTAATTGGTATTGACAATTCTGGCTTTTCAAGTGGATGTCACAGTAGAAGCCACTACTGAAGAGCATAATATCACAGTTAATAATCCATCAATTGCTTCTAAAGAAGAAGAAAAGTGAAGTCTGTCAGTTCGGGAGAATGAAAGAATTACCCATTAGAAGGGTTTAACATCTCGGACGAGGCTCCAAAAAAACTAACACAGCTGATCAACAACTATTTAGAATGGATTGTCGATGGGTTGTTAAAGCATCATACCGGCAGGTACACAAATCAATTTTTAACAATATTGGTTTATACTATTTTTGTTATAAGAATGTGACATTAACACATATAAATCATCATGTAGAAAACAAAATGATGAACACTACGAAGTGAATGAATCGAGTCTTAGTTTTGATATGTTCGACTTTGTTGTTGCACATTCTAAAATGAAGAATTATTTCAAATTGATGTCACAGCTCCAAACTTGCTGGAATGATGAGGTTTAAATGTCATACATATTACTATTGATTAATACTTTATTTAATTACATCTGTGTATTAATTTTTCATCATATAATCCGAAATGTTTGATAATATATGCAGCACATCTATGTCATTTTTTATTACCTCCGAAAGAAGGCCGAGTTGCAAACGCAAGAACCATACAGATATACGATAGGCAATTATTTGTAAAAAGTTTACATCAATAATGCCTACGATAGGTATTATCAACAACAATCGGAAGTTTCCCAAAATGAGGAATGCTTAATCAACATCATTAAAGGTTTTAGCATTTCGGATGGCTTACCTTGGCATTTGGTCGACGAAGTGTACATCCCAATCAATTGTGGCGATGAATTCCATTGAGTGTTGGCTGTCATTGTTCTAAAAGAGAGGCGTATCCGAGTTTATGACTCGATGTCGTGAAGGAGATGTTGCAGGCCTTTGTCTGAGATATAAAAGCTGGCCAAAATATTATCTACTTACCTTGATATATATGGTTTTTTGGACCAAAAGGTTCGTACTGATTGGTCGACGATTGAAGCATACCGAGATAAATGGGTAATCCATTTGATGTACAATATGTTGAAAGAATTTCTCAATAAACCATTGGTAGCCTGTAAGTATAAGTGTCATGATTTAGTTTCATTACATAAATTTCACAACGCTTGCATGAATTGGAAGATATGGATTATTTGATTTTTTAAAACGCAGGAATTGCGGTCCTTTTGTTGTTGCTTACACCGAGTATTTGAGTGATGGATTACAAGTACCAAATGATGAACTTGATGTCGGATTACTCCACAAAAAATATGTTGCTCTTTTATGGAAATACAAAGTGAAAGCTCAAAAGTTGTATGCCAGCGATATTAAAGATCCGCGACGACCAAAGCCGAATTCCGTAACACCGGATGAAGAACGACTTGTCCATATTGATTAAATCTTTATAGCTTGAGTCCGTCAATGTAATAACCTATCCTCCTTGGTTTAACTTTTTGATTTATTTTTAGAGTAGATCATTTGTATCCATAATGATTTATTTTACATTTCATTTATTTGTTGAGTTATTTCATGTAATTTCCGAAGTCTTTTGACTTATTTTATGTTTTCTATGAATATAATTTAATCCTTAGTTTTGAACATGTTAATTAAAATGGAATAGTAGATTCAAATATCGCAACAGATAATACATTTACCACAACAGACGATATATCTTATCAAATAAATTTAGACATATGTTGCAATACGTAGATCATCTGCTGGAAATTATATAATAGGTCTTCCTACTTTCTTAATTTTTTCCAATAGATTACCTATCAGTTGCAACAGATAGATTATATTTATTATATTTTGCAACAGATTGGATATCTGTTGCGCAAAAGATAGATTGGAAAACATCGATTAATGCAACAGATGACCAACTTATTTCAATAGATAATTAATCTATCACAACAGGTATTATATCTATTATAACATATATAAAATATGTTACATCATAAAAATTCAACTTGGTCAGACCTAAAAATTATTGTCACTATATGTAAAGTGAAGTGGCTTGAAATGAAAATTATTATCATGTTCGTTTCTATCTTTGTACATATTATTTTTTATACATAGGATCCAACCATTTAGTTAGTACCCCATAAGCCCAGACCCATTGCATCTTTCCTACAATGGTGTCGCACATACCGATCATTTCTGTGCCGGTCAGCAAACACTCAATGTATGCTAGTGAGTACGGCCCGCACGCTGCACCGATTTTATTTTTTGGGATCTCAATGTTCTTATTTCAACCTTTAAAATCCCATGATTCCTTCATCAAGACTTCAGCCGGCAAATGATCCATCAGCTTACTCTGCATCAACAACTTGGGTAACAACTTCAAGAGTGGCTGCATGTGGGCTAAAAACGTATCCTCACTAAAGATAGGTAAGTTGCAGTCATAAACCTTAATCTTTCCCTCGTAGAGTAGTATCTCAACAAGGAGAAAATATTTGGCTTCCACGTTTAAGACTGCAAGGGATTTCTTTTCCTTGGTCCAGTTCTTGCCGTGTGGATATGGTCTCTTCCCTCTAAGATACTTAATTGCTTCTTCTTCCCATTAGAATGTAGAAAATAACTTATAATATCTCGAGCCACCGGAATTATCTAGATTACGTAGATCAGCGTACCTATCCTTTAAATTGTTATAGAAGTTGAGGTCCATTATCCTATCGGCAGCATCATAAGCATCCGGGTACGCTAATTGCCTGCCCCTCATAGGGCAGAGAATTTCATCAATATACTGTGGTGTAATAATATAATTTTTCAATAGGTTGGTAATTGTAAATAATAAAAACACAGTGGAATGAATCTGATGCAGAGGGTTCTCTAAATCAGTTCACAGAGTACCCAGCCAGCGCAACTTATGCAACAGAAGTATATTATGTTGCAACAGAATACAAAGTTATTACAATAAATGACACATCTGCTGCGTAGATTCTTCTTCGTAGAGTTGATTGGAAGGCTAGGTTAGAAAAATTAAACTTACATTGTCCTCGTACCAAACACACATATTTGTCATATTCGTGAAGTCTTTGGCGGAAAATGAATACATGGTGTATTCTTTTTGAACCTTTATCCTGCCATTCATGATTTCTTGCAGTTCCTTCTTCTTCTCCTTGCCAAGTACCACGAATATGTCCACCTTCTTCAGCGGTCCCTAAACTTCAATAACTCTTGGAGCATGAGGAGTTGCAGTTTTTGTTGTTTTCAGAACGGGGAGAATTTTTCTAATTTTTCTTCTCTTCTTCCTAACCACCACTATAGAAGTGCATGGCTTCCTCACCTTGTTAGAGGGTATGACACCCCTCCTAGATTTCAACTCCTCGATAGCTTTAGTAATAGCCTCTAAATTTTCAAGGAGTTTATCCTCTCTGTCCTTTCCTACTTTGCATTTGCAATGACAATATGAAGGTGAAGAGGGGTGAGAGGGACCGCTGTAAGGGTGGGAGGTACCGGTGTAGGGGTGAGAGGGACCTTTGCAAGGGGTTTTTTCAAAAGTATTTATTTTTTAGTGAGCACCAATATGCTCAAAATCATGACTAGCAGTAGCAGCAACAGCAAGATGGCTGCCACCATCACAAACCACTCCACCAGCAACACCCCCAGAAGAAGCACCCAGATCTGTTACAGTTTGAGGTTGGTCGTGAAGAACTTCAATATTAGGCTGACCTTGCCTAACTGTTTTGCTTATGGATGTTGCTCCAGCTAATTCCTTCTTTATTAACTCTACCGTTGGGTCTTTTTTTGTATCAACAAGACCCAGAGTAGGAAAAAAAGTCATCCCTAGCTCGTCATCGGTAGGCACGATCCAAGGATACAAAATCTATAAAAAAAGATAGGAGGAATTTAAATCATATAACAATAATTTGCAGTTAGTTGGGCTACATGGATGTTAACACAGCCAACTTATGCAACATATGATCTAGCTGCCGCAACAGCTAATCTGTATATCATAATAGATTGATAATATGTTACATCAGATTACACATCTGTTCATAATTTACATCTGATGGGTAATCTGTTGAGTTGGGTTCAAAAAATCAGAGCAATAGATGGTTAATCTATTACAAAATATAGATTGTCTATCACAATGAATTACCCATATGTTGCACCAGTTGCAGTTAATGGGTAATCTATTGCAACAGACGACCCATCTATCGCAACAAATGGAATATCTGTTTTAATATCATTCTTTGAGGCAAATTATTTTAGTTGAAAGAATACATACTGTATCATTCGAAGGGTTAAATAGATCAGCGTCCTGCTCCTTAATATTTTTTTGCTGCCCTTTACGGCCGCCAACCACCTAAGGATCCTTGGATGAGAAACCTCATCCAGGTAATCCTTGAACTGCTTTTGGATGGGGGGAATGGCTTCACATGTCCAAGCCTAAAAAATGTAAACAAAAAGCAAGCGAAAAAAAATTCATAATAACTATATTCATTATAAATTAATGGATGAGTAAAATTAGTGATCAATTTTACCATGAAAGCCTAGGGAGAGCCGTATAATGTGATCATCCTTGTGGATAGCTTTATCAATAAATATTGGACAGTCAAGTAGTAGCCGTCATATCCCTAGGAATAGTTGTTGAATTTGTCAAAATCATCAGCAAGCACCAACAAATTATATTTTATGAATTTTCTGATGTCTCTTGCTAATAAAACAGAATGGACAAACCAAACTAAGCAAAATTTCTCCCTGCAGTGCTTTGGTATGTCTTTATCCTCGAGATCTGCCATCAAATACACCGCTTTGTAGCTAGAGTTGGCTATCTTTGTGGCATCGATTGTACAAGTTTGTGAAGAGGGCTGGACGAGTGGAATGAGGGAAAGCAGCTCGATCAACAAAAAAGAAGCAGTTTTTCGTACAGCTTGCTCATAGTGCAGGTCCCACTTGTATATCGTCCAACAATGTCCAACAACCCATATTTTTTTTCCTTGAGTTTGTTGGACCCTTTGTGGGGTGTTTCCTTGATGGGAGGTTCTTCTGGATGATCGCATTTCAAGCCCGTCACTATGGCAAACTCTTTCAACTTAAACAAACTGGTATGCCACAGTAGTTGATCTAGATTTTATCCATCTTTTTTTCGCCCTCCTTCGAATCTTTATCATCCCTCGCATACTTGATCCTGCACTTGAGAAGACCATATACTATGCTCATTGGAAACGGAGAGTGCAGTCCTTAGGAAGCTCAAGAAAGTATGCAAAGCAGCTCTTGTTAAAAAGTTCGTCTATGTTTTCATTCTTCATAATTCTCCTTAATTCATCAAAAAATTTTCCCAACTGACATTTAAGTAAAGATCAGCAGTTACTTTATCAGGGCTATCCATCAGCATCGTAACTCAAAACCTGTCGATACTAATGGTTTTCACAGAATCATGTTGGTATTTCCATATTATTTCATGTCCTAATGGTGAGAAGGAGTTATCACTTTCCTCGACTTTATTTTTCCCCGATTGAGATTGTTCATGAAGTTCCTCCAAATCAATCTGTACTCTAGCCATTTTTGTTGGGTGGTCAGAAGTTGATCCACTTTCAGTTTCTTTTCTTTTAGGAGACATCTTTTAACTACAAACAATAGAAAAACAAAAAATACATTGCATTTGATGTCTGCATAATTTAAAAAAAAAAAAGGTAAGACAAATTTCAATAAATTATTCTACGCCACGTTACAAAAAAAATACTCCAACGGATAAGCCATCAGTTGGAACAGATAGAGAATCTGTTTGATGACCTATTTAATATCTTCCAAAAAATATTCCACCTATTGCAACAGATGGACCACCAACACCACAACCAATGCCACCACTAATGCCACCAAGACCACCACCAATGCCACCAATACCAATACCAACACCAAGACAACGATACCACCACCAAAAACACAAATACTGACACCAACAATAACATCCACCATCAATACCACAAACACCATCCAACAGTACCACGATAGTTAACAAAACACTGAGACAAAAACTAGTGTTTTCTCGGGTGTTTCCTACCTTTTTACCATCAAAACACAAAATTTTTAACCCATTCTCGTAGTACAACTAATTGCAAAGACTCAATTGAAGTTGTAGTTGACCCTATGAGCTCATTAATTTATCCCTAGTTCCACCTAAATTAATTTAGGTAATATTAATCCTAATATTAAGTTAATGAGAGCTTATTTCAACTCAGAGTGATCGATCGACAACTCGGGTCAAGATGAACGCAATACCAACGCCCATTGCAAAGATCAATTAAAGTTATAGTTGACCCTATGAGCTCATTCATTCATCCTAGTTCCACCTAAATCAATTTAGGTAATATTAATCCTAACATAAAGTTAATGAGAGCTCATTTCAATTCAGAGTGATCAATCGATAACCCTGGTCAGGATGAACGCTATACCAACGCCATTGGAAAGACTCATTGAAGTTGTAGTTGAACCTATGAGCTTATTCATTCATCCCTAGTATCACCTAAATCAATTTAGGTAATATTAATCCTAACATTAAGTTAATGAGATTTTATTTCAACTCAGAGTGATCGATCGACGACCCAGGTCGAGATGAACGCAATTCCAACGCCAATTGTGATAGATGACTGAGCTGTTGGAAATTTTCAAACAGATATTGGTATCTATTATAATAGATGATATATCTGATTTAATTATCAAATGGACATTTTCATCTGTCATCACAGATAACTAAGATATTAGGATATTTAAACTGATATTGATATCTATTGTAAAAGTTGACATATTTATTGATGTTGCTTCTTTGTTATTGATGATATTAGAACAAATTTTGTTGTTTCTTTGTTGTTGATGTTTTTATTTATTGTTTCTTTGTATTTTATGTTGTTGTTGATGTTGCAACAGAAGGAGCAACTGTTGGAACAAATCAAACCACCAACAAGGTTGGTTTGTGTATTCCAACAGACTCTAAATCTGTTGTAACAGAATCCAAATCTATTGCAATAGACTCCATATCTGTTGCAACAGACTCTACATCTGTTGTAACAGACTCCACATCTGATGCAACAGACTCAACATCTGTTAAACAGATGAATAATATTCTTTCTTTGACATTATATTTTTCGTCTTTTTTTGTAGATATAAGAAACTAATAGTTGATCAACTTTTGCCCACCATCACAAGAGGCTTCCGTAAAGATGGGTTCGGAGGAATAAATTACATGCAGATGAAACCACTTCATATGTGGGAGGTATGTATTACTGATAATGTTATCGTGGAAACACACATAGAGTACACTGATTTTGTGAATATTGTTTTTACCGATTAGTCATAGATCATTCAAAAAAGATATTTGCAATTTTACAGCTAAGTTTGGTAGGTTCGAACTAATAAGGCTGAGGAACTATGAATATAATTCTGATACCCTATTATGATTTAATGTCGATTGTTGCTCATGTTTATTTGTCAAGTATTGTGAAGCGATCTAGTTTTAGTGTCCTTGTATAAAGATTCAATAGCGATTGAACTAACTTTTAGGGTGCATTGTACTCTGAGAAGGCCTTCAAAACCGAGTACTACATCTAACAAGAATGGAAAACCAATATAGTTATTGCCCTAGCCAAAATTTATATGGTTGGGTTGCTTGGGGTGATGATTATACGCCAATAGGTGCGTTAGGAGAATGCCTTCAAGGAAAAATAGGTGGTTGATGAAATACTATATCATCTGATAGCAAATTGAAGAGGATACATATAATACCCCGTACTTCTACCTAGCTTAAAATCATCCCAAAGATGTTGAAGACTTACTTTAAAAGATGAATCCACTTTTATACATGTGTTATTTTTAAGATTTTCATATTTTGTCATGTGGTAAAATCAATAAGCTCTCCATCATACCAAATTTTTCCAAATCCGACACCCGGGCGAAGAGTTAGAGTCTTTTTAGTGAGACAATGTATCACTTAAGCCATCAGCGCATCACGAAGCAAGCTTAAATGGCAATTGTCAATTTCTAGTGTTGCCCTGTGATAGTGGCGCGTCGCACCAAACTTCCAGGTTGCAAACAAAGTGCAACGTGATAGCTCCGCATCGCGCCACCATGCAATTTTCCACTTGTCACTTTCCAGAGACACGGCTCGATAGCGCCGCGTCGCGCCATGGGTCCAAATCAGAAAATTTTCGATGAATTTAAATACTCGTCCAAGGGTTAAAAGGGATAATTTTCCACCCCTATATAAACCCAATAACATGTGATTCAGTCATAATTCACCCAAAATATATTGTTTCTCTCAATAACAAACTAGGGTTTTTAATTGGAAATTCAAATCCAAGACTCAAATTCAAGAATCTCTCTGTCAATCTTCATAGAATCAAGAACTAAGGTATGCACAGTGTTGTTTCAAGGACTCCTTTCATCCATGAAACTCAAGAACCCTATTTTAAACTATATATCATGATGTTCTTATTTTGAATTGATTATGTTCATGTTGTTATTAATGCATGATTGCCAATATTGCATCTTTATCATGTTTTTATGAAACCATGTTAGTATAGGGTTGAAATTCATGCAATTGAGTTAAATTTTGAAACCATGTTGTATTAAATTGATAATCATACCTATGCCCAAAGTGTGCATGCAAGGTGTTTGATAATATGCCCCAATGAATGAATAATAATCAAGTACTTAGTTTCTATGTGTCAAGATCATGTCATGCCTCTTAAGTTATGCTATACCTATTTGATTAAGATGATTCCCGTGCTAAACCTATGCATTATGATTTCTTGATGGGATGTTCATAAGATTTGAAGCACGAAATTATGCCATGTTTATACGCATTGCTACCCATGTACAATATTATGATTATCATGTGCTTTATGAAATTCCTAACTATGAAATTATGAATTATTGATATTGGTCATGTGATCAAAAGTGTCAAGCCTTATCAATTTCATTTTATCAAGTCCTGGAGATACTTGTACCCGACAATTTAGTTGTGTGCCTAGAGTCATGTTATGTTTTCACGATACTCTCAGTCAAGCCATGATCAGTAGAATTCAGTTAGTCATGTGACTCAGGAAAACTCAGTAAACTCAGTATCAGTCCAGTCCCATTCAATAATCTCAGTAATCTTAAAAATCTCAGTGATCTCAGTTAGTCATCATGTCTCAATAGCATTCCGTCAGTCAACAGAACTCAGTGAACTTAGTTTAGCTCCGCTAAACAATACCATTAGTATCAGTTCAGTTCATTGACTATTCAGTTAAGAGTAGGATTCAGCACCGAGTGAACCCAAGGATAGGGATTCACCTGTTATTCAGTGGAGGGTGTGATCCTTATAAGCAATCTTTGCATTCCAAAACTACGTAGCCAGCGTAGGTTGAGATATACCTCTATGCATAGGGATACTAATACATCTCATTTGGGGTTATTCCTACAAGAGGGTTGATGGAAGAACTTCCTATCAGAGAGGGTTACCTCATAGCTTGTCTTTACCCTTGGCACGGTATTGACACCCTTCTAACTGGGGTTACAGGTTGTACCTCACCTGTTCATATCTGAGGCATATCGATTAGATGATTACCTTCCACCATCTCAGTTTAAGTCTCAGTCTCAGTCTCAGTCTCAGTAATAGAACTCAAATTATTCTATAGATTTCAGGACTGTCAGATACAGTCACTCAGTACAGTACGGAACTCAGCTAGTTTCATCAAAACTAATACTATCAGATACAGTCGCTTAGTATTAGTATACTAGTTATACGAAACTCATGTTATCAATATTCATCTTCAGGACTATCAGATACAGTCAACCAGACCAGTTCTTCATAATTAGAATTATCGAAAAATAGTTATTCATATATCTCTAATATAGTATCAGTCCCTCAGTATTCAGCATCCTAGCATTAGTAAACTCAGATATCTGTAAATCCATGTTATCAGTAGACTCAGTAGTCAGAACTTAGTATCATTCCTATCATGATCTCAGTTATAGTTATATATTCATGCATGTATTCTCACTTCATATCATTCAGTCAGTTAGTGTTGTCCATGTATACGAACCCATTTGTATTCAACCTACCTTACTTGCATACCAGTACATTCAAAGTATTAACGCATTTGTGCTATAGTGTCTTATACCATAGGTTCAGAGACATGAGCTCTAAAGCATTACTAGATTCTAGATATCAGCAGTCAATCAGCAGTGAGTCCTTATCCTTCGAGGACGATATGATTTGTTATTTTATTATTTTAGTACTTAGTTATTTCAGTAGTCAGAGTTAGTTAGGGATATGTCCCATCAACTTCATATTTTTCAAATACTTTAGAGGCTTTCAGACTATAGTATGTTCAGACAGTATTTCAATTATTTTGGGTATTCGATACTCCATACTTATGTTGGGTTTTATCAGCTATTCAGTTTGAACCTTATGTCCTTACAGCTTCTCTTCTGTATTTTTAACAGTGTATATATATATACAATATATTATATAGTGTACAGATACAGATATCAGTCATGGGTTAGCTTGTGGTCCTTCGAGGTCATAAGCACCATGTAGCATTTCAGGTACCAGATTCAGGGCATTACAAGACATAGGGTAGAAAGTAACTTCTAGAAAATCTGGCCGATGGAATTATCTTAAAACAACATGAGAAATCTGAATCAAGTGCAAATATAAAAGTGTATCTGGCAATGTAAATTCGTCTGTTGTCTCTCTGAAAGAAAAAATACAGATGGATACTTTTCTAGGGAGCTGCGACTAGGTAGCATGGTCGGAATTATCACCTAGATAAAAAATAACAAAAGACCAAGAAAGTAGCCTTATGGGCATCAAGGGTTAAAATGATGTACAGTAAGTCTTGAAATCTTCCGCCAACAGCAACTGCAGTTAAAGTAACAAATCTAAGTGAAGGCGGCAACTTCTGAATTTGAAATTTCATCCCATGTCTTCTTTTTTATAGTTTCAATTAGGTCCATTTCTATTGACCTGATCGGAACCACAAATGTGATTAAAAGGCAGATTGAGTGTCATTACTTCCTTAGCAATATGGATTAATTGATTGTATTTTATAGCCTTAGCGTGCTTTCAATATTTCTTAGAAAAGATCAGAGGCTTACTGTAGTACATGAATCCCGATAATTTTCAAGCTTTCCTCCAATTTGCTTATTCTATATTCAAGCTGGTCGTTTTCGTCTTTGAAGTTGGTCAAGAGTTCCTGATCTCTTGTGAGCTCGATCGGGAACACCACCTTCAAAGTTGTGGCATTTTAGAAAGCCTTCAGAACACTTTCTTCAGAAGCCTTAAAGGATACACATAGGGTCGTTGTGTTTGTTTTAGGTCAAAATATGTTGATGCACACTCAAGATGTGTTTCCAACCATTGAACAACTCACTTTTATCGAGCGTTGATCAATGCAGATTGCTTAACTAATTTGATAAATTAATAAGCAAGGAGTTACGTAGCGTGTGATCTAAACCGACTATACTAAGCCTATCAAACATTAAGTAACTCCAGTCTCATTACACTATCAAAAAAATTGGATTGAGTTAGTACACGAATCAAACAAGCTCAATCTCTCGGCAGAACTGGTCGCTCTTCTCCATTTATAGATGACAAAATATCTACTATGCAAAAGTCTACACCATCGCCAAAAGTGCTTGCCAGGGCGAAAGGTCTTCTGAAGGCATCATCAGTAATCTCTCAATACCAAGTGATATCGAGAGATTATGGTGTAGACGTTTGTATAGCAGATATCTTATCATCTATTATTAGAGAAGATCGATCAGCAGAAAGGCTAAGAGATTTAGCTCTTTTGATTTGTGCACCAACTCTGTCAAATTTTTTTGATAGTGTAATGAGCTTGGAGTTATGTAATGTTTGATAGGATTGGTAGAGTCAGTTTAGATCACACGCTACATAACTCCTTGCTTATTAATTTATCAAATTGGTTGAGTAAGCTTCATTGAGCAACGCTCGAGAAAAGTGAGTTATTCAATGGTTGGGACCACATCTTGAGTATGCATCAATACATTTTGACCTAAAACAAACATAGAGACACTCTGTGTATCCTTTAAGGATTCTAAAGAAAGTGTTCTGAAGGCCTTCTTTAATTCCACAACTTTGAAGGTAGTGTTCCTGATCGAGCTCACACGATATCAGGAACTCTATACCAACTTCGAAGACGACAATGACCAACCTGAATATAGAATTAGCAAGCTGGAGGCAAGGTTGAAAATTATAGAAATTCACAAACTAAAGCAAGCCTTTGATCTTCTCCAAGAAATGTTGAAAGCATGCTAAGGCAAGAAAACACAATCAATTAATCCATATTGCTAAGGAAGTAATGACACTCAATCTATCTGTCAATCTCATTTGTGATTCCGATCAGGTCAATAGCAGTGGACCTAATCAAAACCACAAACAAGAAGGCATGGGATGAAATTTAAAATTTAGAAATTTTCGGGTTCACTTAGATTCCTTACTTTTACTGCAGTTGCTTTTGGTGCAAGTTTTCTAGAATTACTACACATCATTTAAACCCTCGATGCTCGTAAGACTGCTTTCTTGGTCCTCTACTATTTTCTATCTAGGTGATAATCTCGACCACACTACCTAGTCGCAGCTCCCTAGAAAAGTGTCCATCTGTATTATTTTTCTTTTATAGAGACAACAGACGAATTTACATTGTCGGATACACTTTTATATTTGCACTTGATTCAGATTTCTCATGTTGTTTTAAGACAATTCCATTAGCCAGATTCGCTAGAAGTTAATTTCTACCCTATGTCTCCTCTTCAATTAGCTCTCAGATGATATAGTCTTTCATCAACTCCACTTTCCCTCGCAGGCATTCTCCTTCGGCTCCTTCTAGCGTATAATCATCTTCTCGGTCAACCCTTCCATATAAATTTAGGTCGGGGGAATTTCTATTGATTTTTCATTCTTTCTTGATGCAATGCGAGGCTTCGAAGGTGTTCTCAGAGTCCAATGCACACTTAAAGTTAAGTCCAATCGCTATTGGTTCTCTGCAATGACACTAAATATTGATCCCTTCTCAAAACTTGACATGCATAAACATGAGCAACAACTGTAAGTAATTCGTAATAGGGTATCTGTACCATGTTTATGAGGCCCTCAACCTTGTCAATTCGAACCCATCAAACTTAATTGTACAATGCAGGATCTTGTTTGAATGATCAGTGCCTA
>NW_025862806.1:0-1388 GCF_002878395.1 Capsicum annuum
TGTTGGTCTCATGGCCCTGTAAGAATTCTCTTGTTAGAAAATCGGGAAGGGAGTTGTGTTCTCCTTTTATGAATTCAATTTGAAAATCAAAGCTAGATAGGAGAGCTTGCCATCTAGCAAATATTTGTTTTGAAACAAGGTTTTTTACATCTTTCTGTAAAATTTCTTTAGCAGATTTGCAATCTACTCGTAAAAGGAATTCTTTGTTAACAAGATCGTCCTGAAATTTTGTGATACATAGCACTATAGACAAAACTTCTTTTTTGACAGTGCTGTAATTCTTTTGGGCAGCATTCCATACCCCCGAGGTAAAACGAACTAATTGTTCAGGAGAGCTATTATCTAACTTTTGTTTCAAGATACCTCCGTATCCTATGTCTGAAGCATCTGTTTCTACAATCATAAAAGCCTCTGGATTAGGAATACCTAAACAAGGGAGGTTTTTTACTAAGGACTTAATCTTGATGATTGCCTTTGTTTGCTCGGCTCCCCATGGAACTGGGTTTTTCTTAAGACGCTGGTAAAGAGGTTCACAGACCTGTCTAATGTTTGGAATAAAATCAGCAACATAGTTTAGGCTTCCTAAGAACCTTTGGAGTTGCGTCTTATCAGTAATTTCATCAGGAAATTTGTTGGAGAACTCTATGGCTCTACAAATGGGTTTTTGACTTCCTTGGTGCAGATCATGCCCTAGAAATCTGATAGAAGTCTGAAAAAGCTGCATTTTCTTAGCGCTCACAACTAAACCATTTATTTTTACAATCTTGAAGAAAGTGTTCAGGTGTTTAAAATGAGAATCAATGTTCTCTGAAAAAATTAAGACATCATCAATATAAACTATGGCCATATAGGAATAGTCATTAAATATGCTATTCATAATATTTTGAAATTCGGAAGGGGCATTTTTGAGCCCAAAGGGTAAAACATTCCATTCATAATGTCCGAAGGGGACATTGAATGCTGTTTTATATTTATCCTTTTCGGCAATTTGAATTTGCCAGAAACCGGATTTCATATCGAACTTGCTATAAAGATTTGCTTTATAAGTTCGTTTCAGTAGATCCCGTTTATTGGGAATTGGATGCCGTATCCATTGAAGGACTGCATTTAAGGGCTTGTAATTGATAACAAGTCTAGGAGTTCCTCTTTCTTTTTCAGCACTGTTATTTACGTAGAATGCTGAACAACTCCATGGTGAGTTAGAAGGACGGATAATTCCTTTGTCAAGGAGATGATTGATTTCGGTTTTACAGGTTTCCATCATCTCGTGATTCATTTGGATAGGTCTGGCTTTAGTAGGGATGTTTTGCTCATCAAAGCCAGATATGTAAGGAAGTTCGACGAGGTGTCGTTTGCGTTCCCAAAAAGCGTTTGGCAATTCGGAGCAA
>NW_025862807.1:0-1217 GCF_002878395.1 Capsicum annuum
CCAAGATAGAAGTCTAGAAATTCTTAACAATCTCCGGTGCAAAAACCTTGCTGACTTTAGATGGTATAAAGATACCTTCCTGATTAAAGTCATGATTCGACCCGACTGCAATAATGATTTCTGGAAAGAAAGATTTATCAGCGGTCTTCCTCCATTGTTCGCCGACAAAGTCCGAACAAAACTCAAGGATAGATTCGAGGGTCAAATCCCTTATAATATTCTTACCTACGGTGATTTAGTGAGTTTCATCACAACCACAGGAATAGAACTTTGTACGGATCTTAAGCTAAAACAACAGCTTAAGCAAAACCATAAATATGGTCTGACAACTTTCTGTCATGACTATGGCTTTACTGACCTCAATGAAAGCAAGAGGCACAAACGAACGCCTCCAAAGCGTCATAAAAGGTCTTACCCAAAACGCAAGACTTCCTATAAGGAATCAACCTCCTACAAACCTCGTCGCAAAACCAAGCGAAAATCCTCCTCAAAATCCAAAGACACCTGCTGGACTTGTGGAAAATCTGGCCATAGGGCAAAAGATTGCACCTCGGGTAAAAAGAAGAAAATAAATCTTCTTGATTTGCCTGATGAAACCAAAGAAAAACTCTTCTCTATAATGGAAGATCCTTCTGAAGCTTCAGACTCTTATTCATCTTCGACAGAAGATTACAGCGACGAAGATTATATCAACGCCGCCTATGAGTCCGACAGTTCCCAATCCGGGCAAGACTGCGAGTGCAATGGCACTTTCTGTACTTGTTCCCGCAAAGCCATCAATGTTATTACTGACAAGCCGAAAGAAATCCTGTTCGATATCATAGAACATATAGATGATGAAGAGCTTAGACATAAGTATCTTCAAGAACTTAAACGGCTTGTGCTTTCTTCTGACGACGGCACCTCCAGACCCAAACCAATTATTCAGCCTTTCTCTATGACAAGAGTAATGGCTAAATTCAATACTCCCTCTGAGCCCTCTATAGCAGACCTCAAAGGAGAAATCTCCACACTAAAGGGAGAAATCAAAGATCTAAAGACCCGACTTGATCAGGTCGAATTACATGTTCTGACTGAACAAGTCTTACACGCAGCTTCGCCTAAAGCTCTTCCCCCTGCTTCTCCTGACATTCGCCTTCCAACCGATGATCTCCAGGAGCCTATGTCCTTCCCAGGAGAAGGTCCTTCGGCCATCCCCTCTACTTCTACGGCAGTGG
>NW_025862808.1:0-1822 GCF_002878395.1 Capsicum annuum
GATTACACAAGACATCCAACTGAGGAAATCACAACATTGACACTACTCTGCAGTCTGGAATATATACATATAACTCCTAAATTAAGATAGAATTTTCAGATCTTTGGCAATACAACTTACTTTCAGGCTTAGTGCACTTCTCGAATATCCCTTAACTATACTATTCCCTATAAGTATGATATTCATTCAATTCAGCTTAAATTTCTCATATAAGCATTGACAAATTTTTCTACTAATGTCTAAAATAGCTTAATCCTTACTCCGCGATCAAGCCTAACTCTAAGTCACAAAAATACAACATGCTACACCACGCTATTATTCTAAACCATATGATGCCACCTTCTATACCTCTTTTAAAGATCACATTCTAAGCATAACATGCCTTACCACTTCAATGACTACTCTGAACTCTTAATATGAAGTTGCTAATGCATATTGCGACCTTCCACTATAATCCCAAAACATCATTCAAGACTAATTTATAACCACACGTTAACTCAAGGCAAACACCCATAGATACATACTTCACATAGTTTCTAAACTATTATCAATATAACTCCCACGCGCTATCCTAAAAATATACACACACAAACTTTTCCACTAACCATCACATGTATCAAAGACTTGGCCCCAAATCTTACTTCATACTTATGGCCTTATCTAAACAAGCATACTATGATCTTCCATCAACAAGACTGTTTACATCATCACCACTATCATTGCATAGGGAGGGTCACTAAAAGGTTAAAACATAAGACCCTAAAGCATGAAATGATTTTTATATGGGACTGAGTACACTATAAAGAGTGAGTACATTCGTCATGAGTTGCATGACCTCAACTAGAGTTCATAACATAAGGAATGTGATTCTGACTACTTAAATGAACTAGAACTCATTATCTTGGAACTGGAAGAGTATGTGACTCTCTA
The DNA here is from genome assembly GCF_002878395.1 of Capsicum annuum. Lineage (NCBI taxonomy): Eukaryota > Viridiplantae > Streptophyta > Magnoliopsida > Solanales > Solanaceae > Capsicum > Capsicum annuum. The sequence continues at coordinate 931 of NW_025862808.1, forward strand.
TCATATACAGGAATCATGAACTATAATCACAGAACTGAATTGTAAGGCATGAGTAAGCATCCGGATAACTGAAAAAAATACTGAGGTAGGAATGGGTTGAGATTCACCCTCACTTTCTGATGTTCTAAATCATACTGCATCACTACTAGAATCTGAGAGCCTTACTTGGTCATTCGTTCTATCATCTCCCCCTTAGCTTCAAGTCATCATCTAGAGTTTGGGAGATCCTTTATAGATTCTAACTGGACTACACTTACTGCACTCTAGGGTCTGAAAAAAATGACAATACATGCATATCATAGAACTCAACCCGAATGACTACCTTCTGGGATACACTCTATCTTTCCATAGCCATCAATAGTCATAGTATAATGCTTGCACACTTATTTCTATCGGTTCAACTTTCAAAGCTCAAACTTAGATTCTAACACTTAACATGGATATCACCAAGCCTTTGATGAACCATATCACTTTCGGCATAGCCTACCACTATTGCGACTCCAAATTTATATCCCTTTACTATGAGAATCAAGATCACAGCAAAAGGCCCAACACTATGAATCAAAACCCCTTAACATGGCTATTTAGATCACCATATACCATCTAACTAGTCTTGCTCCACTTAACAATTCAATGGTACCACTAGCTATGCACAACAAGTAATAGCCTTAGAAAAAATGCCGCAACCTCATGTCACCTTAGGCATACTTCTACATCATACATACAATATCATACATCACTATGAATTAAATAAACTTACTCTATTGCATGCACCGTTCAAGTCTATTAGATCACTTTTATACAACTAGTATTCATTAACCAAGAAATCTTCACATCCACCTTCATGGACATCAATGGTTCAAACTTAATATCTAGTGCTATGCATGATTTA
>NW_025862809.1:0-3083 GCF_002878395.1 Capsicum annuum
ACTGTCACAATAAAAAGAGAAGTTACCAACACCAAATATAACTCCCAGAAAAGGATCGGTTGTAAATACATCTTATCTCTTCGATCCACTTATGTTTTCCAGCATTCTCTGTAACACCTCGTACTTTTGGGGTAGAATTTAGATCATCGTTCCTACGTGTATAGACCCGAACTAGATGATTCCTTGTTAATATATGTGTGGTTATCAATCATATAGTGTGGGATTACCGTTGAATATGAATTGAGGTCACAAAAATCCCCTAACTCTAATACGAGTTGAAAATATTTCTAGCGATTAAGTTTCAGTGGACGTTTAAACTTGGGTCAACTTCTAGCGACTATAACTTATTGTATATATCTAATTATAGTGTATACTATATATCAAATGAAAGGTCTTCGAAGTATCTTTCCAATGATACCAATTTCGCCAAAATTCGATACCCAAGCAAAAAGTTACAGCCATTTTCGTGAGAGAGGCAGTAGCTGCGCGCGATTAGTGTGCGACACACGCTCCGAATGTTTCAATGTTACTATTGCTTTGGCCTTGTGGTCTTTTCCCCTAAATTGATTAACATGTATATGTATATATATGAAAATTAAGATTTGAGATTGTTTGAGAGCACAAATTATGAATTCCCTCTTGTGTATTGAATTAAAGTTTATGGTTTTGTCGAAAAAGAGTTTAAATGCATGTTTTGTGATGTGAAAGTAGTTTTCTCAACGTCATAGTATTTAAACATGATTTAGAGATGATGAGAGAGTGTTTCTTGAGATATCTATGTTTTGTGTTAAAGAGAGAGAATTGCATGAAATTAAGAATTTTGACATGACCACCTTTGTTTATTGAATCGTTGATAAAGAGAATTGCTTGCATGGTTTCACATGAGTTTTAAAGAATGAGTTTCTTGAAAAGAATTATTGATATGGTGGTCCTGAATTCCATGATTTGAGAATAGAGACATAATTTGCTATAAATGGCTCAGAGAATGTGACTAGCAAGTTAATGGTATGATGATACCATGTAAATATATGTCATAACAGAACTAGAGTCTTCAAAGTTTGATTTTCAAAGATTGCATGTTGTAAACAATTAAAAATGGGCTTAAAGAGGGTTAGGTGGTTATCCGAAGAGGGCACGAGTCAATCGAGTCATAGCCTAGAATCGTGTTTTGCCGATACGGGTATGTTACTTTTGTACGCTGGTGACGGCCCTATGGCGTAGTAGAGATTCAGAGACTCCGACCCTTGTGGCAAACTTAGGTTGGGGGCTTGGCTGCCGAGTTAAGGACAGATTTCATATAGCCCGTAAAATTACAAAATTGTAGGGCATACCACCTAGCGCAGAAGTAAAACAAAGAGAATGTCACAGAGTTCAGATGGTTTTATGGAGTCTTTTAACCACGCCCATGTGACTTTTACTATGTGACATATTTATGAACCATTTTTAATTGCTCTCATATATGTTGAATATCAAATATTATTTTGGGTTTGCTCTGCGTACCAGTACAACAGTATTGACCCCCTACCTCTCAGGGTTTGAGGCTCAATCTAGCGGTCTGGCTAAGCAGTAGATCTTTCCAGACAAAAGTACAAAGTTCAGTTGGTGAGCCTTCTATGTTTCAGAAGGCTTGTTTAATTTCAGACATTTATTTATAGTTTTGGTCTACTAGAGGCCTTTTTCCAGTTTTTAGACATCTTTGTTTCTTATGTAGTAGAGGTTTCGCAGACGGAGTCAGATATTATTTTAGATGTTATTGAATTGCAGTCCTTAACATTTTTTTGATTTCAGAGCATGACCATGATCCCATACTCAGTTATATTTCTGCATTTATTTTGTGTATATGAATGGTGTAAGTGATTACAAGTTAGATGGGCGTCTGGGCCTTCATGGTTCGGATTGCTCGTCACGGCCAGGGCCTCGGTTCGGGTCATAACAAACTCCCTATTCATCATCGAGGGATTTGTTTCTGTTAAATTGTCTTTATTTTTGCTCTTCCAAGAGAAACCATAATTACCCCTTCAAATTACTCTTTCTTTTTCTATTTATATAAGAAATTTCATTTGTTATTTAGAAGAGGATGCAACAACAAAGGCTTAATCAACACCAGTAACCATTGATTCAGAAATCTCTGTATCATCTGGTGTGTGGCTACCGTGGTAACAATTATAAGACTGGCGCCAGTAATTCTGTTTTATTCAATTGGCCTAATGTCTTGCTGAGTACAAGGATAAAGTTTCAACGCTTTTAAAAATCTTATCAATTCGTTTCTGATATGAAAGCTTACCATTGTCAAATTGCTTCAGATATTCCTGAAATTTACTTTGCTAAAGACCTCATAATTCAGTGAGAATAAGATCTTGGAGAAGTTATCACCACAATTGTGCTTTACCAACACAAATAAATCTCCAACAGACATCTTGGTCAGTTCATCTCATCTTTGTTAAATGGTCACCTCCAACAGATATTATGTTCGGAGTAACTTCAACTCGACTATTTATGACATTCATAATTAGCAAGAATTTGTATTTCTGATACCAGTTTGTTGGGGATCTTTTAATGGAAACGTTGAAATTACTATTATTTTCACAAATAGATGCGTTTAGCCCAAATACACACCTTGCTGAATAATTGTTTTTGCAAACATTGTTATGTTGTTCACTGTTTTTGTTGATTTCACTATCTGATTCCAACCACTTTTATGATGTTCAAATAAAGCTAGATTTATTGAATTTCTTAATTATTAAAGACGATTTTACTATTCGAGGTGCAATTCAAGTATCTCTTCATGTATCTAATTGTTGTATGCAATTCTAGCAGTCCCTATACCAACACAAAAAAAGTGGTTAGTAGATTAATTTGAGGAAAAGAATGATGTTTTAATCAACATAAATATGAAATTTTCTTGGTTGAGTCCATATGGCAACTAAATTGTTATGTGTTTGCATTATATATGTAACCAAAAAGTAGTACATTTGTCAATGGTTACAGAAAAATCCGAACTAATTATGCAAGTAAATATGGTGATCACAACATGCTTTAATGCATTTGGTGCAAGTAAAATGGCACAATTGAACTTAAATTTG
>NW_025862810.1:0-2245 GCF_002878395.1 Capsicum annuum
AATTTGATTCTCTACAATTTGGTGGGTCTAAATCAGCCAAAATACCACATTAACATCGAGTTATACTCATTCAAAGATGACCCTTACAAAATCAAACTCTAAAACTTGATGGATTCAAAAACTCTTAGCTTGTATTACCTTAAGTGACTCATATGAACATGCTTAATGCATCATAAGCTATCCTATCTCTAGGATATTAATGGTAAGTCATGTACTCAAGTATGAATCACAGGATAGGTGATTTAATACGTAGGAATACTTATTCACTTCCTAGCTTTGAAACATGCGGGGTATTACAATATCTCCCCCTTGGGCACATTCGTCCTCGAATAAGAATTTACTGAGAAGGGATACAAGACAAAAGAAACTGAACTGAACATGAAGAACTGAAACTTAATCTCATGACTGACATGCTAAACATACTGAACTCGTGCATATCTGATGCACGGACAACTGTCACATGAATGCATGACTGATTATGAAACAGTTAATAGGTTCCAATTTTATACTAGAAACATGAACATGAAACTTAATAAGCTTAAGGAGAACTGTTACCTTGAGCTTGATCTGAATTAGTGGGGAAGAGGTGAGGATACTTGGTACGCATATCTGCTTCTGCTTCCCAAGTAGCTCCTTCATGGATTTCGCCAAAGAACCTTGACTAGAGGGACTTCTTTGTTCCTCAATCTACGTGTCTGATAATCTAAGATTTTAACTGGAATCTCTTCATAAGAGAGGCTGTTCTTACTGTAGATGCTCTGAATAGGGACAACAACTGCTGGGTCACCTATGAACTTCTTTAGCAAAGAGACATGGAATACTGGATGGACTAAGTCTAGATCTGAAGGCAACTTAAGCTCATAAGCTACCTTGCCGAAACGACAAAGAATTCTGAAGGGACCGACATACAGGGGACTGAGTTTCCCTTTCTTGCCAAACCTCTTCACTCCCTTCATGGGAGAGATCTTAAGATAGACATAGTCATTGACCTCAAACTCGAGATCCTTTCTACAAACATCTGCATAGGACTTCTATCGGCTTTGAGCAGCCCGAAGTCTCTCTCTGATCAACTGAACTTTCTCTAAGGTGTCGAATACTAAGTTAGGACCTATGATTGAGGCCTCACTAACTTCAAACCAACCAATTGGAGATCTACATCTCCTACCATATAGAGCTTCAAATGGAGCCATCTGAATACTAGAATGATAGCGATTGTTGTATGCAAACTCAATCAAAGGCAAGTAGTTGTCCCAACTTCCCTTGAAGTCAATTGCACACGCCCTTAGCATATCTTCAAGAGTCTGAATGGTCCTCTCTGCTTGACCATCTGTCTAAGGATGAAATGCTGTGCTGAGATGGACTTGGGTACCGAGACCCTTTTGGAATGCTTTCCAAAAGTGAGAAGTGAACTGGGTACCTCTGTCTGAGATGATAGATAGTGGAACACCATATAATCTGACTAACTCCCTGATATAGAGTTTGACATAATCCTCAGTAGAATAAGAAGTACGAACAGGAAGAAAATGAGCTGACTTGGTTATTCTATCTATAATGACCCAGACTGAATCATGCTGATGACGAGTTCTAGGCAAACCTGTCACGAAGTCCATGTTAACTTTTTCCCACTTCCAAGTAGGAATGGTGAGCTCTTGGATGGAACCACTAGGTATCTGATGCTCTATCTTAACCTGCTGACATGTAGAGCACTTAGACACAAACTTTGCAACATCTCTCTTCATCCCACTCCACCAATAGATCTGCCGCATGTCGCGGTACATCTTAGTGGCCCCTGGATGAATAGAGTATTGCGCACTATGCGCTTCTGCAAGAATTCGCTGCCTCAATTCATCTACACCTGGAACAGATAGATGACCCTGAAAATAAAGAACACCATCTCCCTGTTGGGAGAAAACCTCAACTTTCTAATTTTGAACTGACTCTTTGAGCTTGACAAGGTTAGGATCCCTGTCCTGTTTCTCTTTCACCTCAAAAACTAGAGATGAATCTGAACTACTATGAACAAATACACCACCATTTAAAGAATCGACTAAGCAAATGCCTAGTCTGGCAAGCTGATGGATCTCTGGAGCCATCTTTTTCTTACTATCCTAAACGTGAGAAATACTACCCATGGAGAGTCGACTGAGAGCGTCGGCCACAACATTGGCCTTTCCTGGATGATAAAGAACACTCATGCTGTAATCCTTCAAGAGCTCTAACCACCTACTCTAGCGAAGATTGAGAT
>NW_025862811.1:0-1577 GCF_002878395.1 Capsicum annuum
AACTTTCCATACTTATTTGTCTCTCAAATTTTATTTTTTATTATATTCATTTTTTTTAAAATTTTTATTAGTCTATTTTTTATTTTTTTTTATTTTTTATTTTTTCCTTTAATTTTATTTTCATGTTTTAATTTATTTGTCTCAACCTTTATTTTTTTCTCTCTTTTTTTTTCTCAAGCATTATCTATTTCTTTTTTTAATTCATTTGTCTTTATCTTTTATTTTTCTTTTATTTTTGGTTTTTATCAGTTCTTTTTGTTTTCCCTCATTTTTCTCAAACTTTATTTTTATTTTTTCCTCTTATTTTTTTATTTTCTCAATTTTTTTAATCCTTTATTTTTTTCTTAATTTTAATTTTTTTCTTGCCTTTTTTTCCTCACTCTTTTTTTTATTTCTCTATTTTGTTTGATCATTTTTTTCTTTTTTCAGTTCTCTTTTTTCCCTCATTTTTCTCAAACTTTATTTTTATTTTCTTCTCATTTTTATTTTTTTCAATTTTTTTAATTCTTCGCTTTTTTCTTGATCTTTATTTTTTTCCCCTTTTTTTCTCAATCTTTTTTTTATTTCTCTATTTTGTTTGATCGTTTTTTTCTTTTGTCTCAGCTTCTATTAGCTAATAAATAAAAAATTGGATAATCCGCAAAGGTATCTTCTTTTTTTGCTATCAAAGCAAATTTAAGGGAATGAATTGTTGTTACGAAGTTCTTTGAAGATTCTTGAGATAAGTTGTGTCTCTAAGGAGAAAGTTGTAGAATATCTCATAAATAAAGGCATAATGTAGTAGTGCCAACTCTTGTCAGTGAGGCATAATTTATTATTTAAAAGTCTTTGAGCTCAGTCTTGCCTCTAAGGCAAGAGTTGTAGAACATCCCATAAATAAAGACATAACATGGTAATGTCAACTCTTGCCCGTAGGGCATAATTTGTAGTTTGAAAGTTTTTGATCCAAGTCTTGCCTATAAGACAAGAGTTGTAGAACATCTCATAAATGAAAGACATAACGTAGTAGTGTCAAATTTTACTCATGGGGCACAATTTATAGTTTGAAAGTCCTTGAGCTAAGTCTTGCCTCTAACGCAATAGTTGTAGAACATCTCATAAATGAAAATATAACATGGTAGAGTCAACTTTTGCCCATGGGGCATAATTTGTAGTTTAAAAGTCTTTGAGCTAATTAAGTCCTACCTCTAAGGAAAGAGTTGTAGAACATCTCATAAATGAAAACATAACGTGGTATTGTCAACTCTTGCATGTGGGGCATAATTTATAGTTTGAAAGTCCTTGAGCTAAGTCTTGCCTCTAAGGCAATAGTTGTAGAACATCTCATAAATGAAAACATAACATGGTAGAGTCAACTTTTGCCCATGAGGGATAATTTGTAGTTTGAAAGTCTTTGAGCTACATAAGTCTTGCCTCTAAGGCAAGAGTTGTAGAACATCTCATAAATGAAAACATAACGTGGTAGTGTCAACTCTTGCCTGTGTGGCATAATTTGTAGTTTGAAAGTCCTTGAGCTAAGTCTTGCCTTAGAGGCAAGACTTAGCTCAAGGACTTTCAAACTACAAATTATGCCACAC
>NW_025862813.1:0-3256 GCF_002878395.1 Capsicum annuum
GATGCTAATTCGAGACTACAAGTTTTGAAGTATGACCCCATAGTTTTGGAGCATTAAAGAAGCATCCTTCATTAAGGGTATTTTGGCGCGTGCACATATTAAAGAAACAACCCATGACCTCTCCTTTCATTAAGGGTATTTTGGTCCATTATACTATGTAATAAGCTAGGCTATGTATAGTCTCTTATTAGGTTTTTTCTCTTTGGTTGTTTATTGATGAAAATGTGAGACATTGAAAATTATCTCTCTTGAGAGTAGACCACCTTAGTGTAGTTCTTAGTCAGGGCTTGGACTAGCCATTGTAGCTTAGGGCTTGGAAAAGCCAATATTGTTCTTTGCTTGGAAACGGTGGATCTTGAGGTGAGTTGATTCCCTTGGCGGTCACCGTAAGATCTTGGTGCTTGTTAACGTATTTTGTAAAGGTTTTAGAGTTTAATTTACTCTTTAGTTACTACCTTATGTGTTCTCTTTGTGTCAAGTTACCTATCTTCTTTTTCGTTTAAGTTTGTGTTTGTTGTTTTCGTTGGTGTCTTGTCGTTGGACTGTTTTGCAAAGATTATGGACTATTTTGTTCTCATTTAGATACCGTTTGGTATCATTTGGTGTCATAGCCATCATTGATTTCATTTCCACGATATCAATCTTGGGCTTGCTATCTTGAAAAATCACAAAAATAGTGTTAGAAAAACTGAAAAATGCAAAAAAAAAAAAAGTAATCTGCTCCTTTTTTTATGTTTGGGCCGAGATTTAAGGGTTGGTTTTCTTGTGCTTTTTGTTGTGTTTTGTTGTTTCTAGTGTTAGTCCCTTCTTCACTAACACTAATAGAGTCTATATCTAAATTTTGAGCTAAATCCAAATGGTTCTTGAATGTTGGAAGGTTATTGATATTGTTGTTGAAGATTGGTGGCTGGAAAAATATTTTGTTGATACTGTTGTTGAAGATTGGTAGTTGAAAAAATGTTTTGTTGATATTTTTGTTGAATATTGGAGCTTGAATATGTATTGTTGATATTTGGGAGGTCCAACATTAACCTTAGAACTCTAAGATTCAAAGTTGTGTTCTTGGTGTTCTCAATATCTTCATATCTTGTTGAAGAGAAAGTGGTTTGTTTGATCTAAAATAAAAGAATAAAGAAGGTGTGGTCTTGTTAGTCTTGAAACACATTCCAAGACTATTATAAAAGAATAAAGGGGGCCAAAAGACTTTCAAAAGGTCATATTACCAAAAGAAAGAAAGAGGTCTTCCCAAGACCTACAAAAGAGGAAAGAGGGACAAAGGCTTCAAAAGGTGTTTTGCCAAAAGGGTGAAAGAAAAGTCAAGCCTTTTATTTGAATATTGAAAAGCCTCTAAGTCTTGTTATTTCCCTCCCAAACCAAAAATACACTCTTCCAATTGAACATTGATCAATATAAATTGAAAACAAGAAAAACTTTCAACAATTTTCAACAACCAATAAGAGGCTGTCATGTCATCACCGAAAGTGCTTAAGCTCAAAAATTTTAGATTTTTAGTTTCATTTTATTGATTCATTAGTTTCATGTCTTGATTCTATAATTAATTAACAACTAGCAATCACCTACTTAGTTGTAGATTAATTGTTGAATCCGTTTCTTTTGTGTCTTCGTTATTTGTGTGTTTTTCTCATTTTTAACTTGTAGTAACTTCTTTGTTTCAAGTTTGTAAGTAAATTTTATTTTTGTGTCTTGAGTTGATCAAACAAGAATCCATTCCGGCCGCCAAGTAGAATTGAAATCCTATTGACTACCGAATTATAAACAACTTTCAATATTCGCCTCTCCAATTGTGAGAATCACAAAGGTGGGTGTATATGAGTGTTGGTGAGGAGCTTTTACTACTAATCTTGTTTGTTCATTGTGTAGGTACAAAGGTGATATAAGGGGAACATGTCTTTGATAGATAGGGATTATACAACATGGGAGACTATGATTGTAGTGAGGGGTTTTATGGCTACGAATTTGAAGGAGATTGCGGAGGCTATAAAAATAGCCATGATCAAAACTTAGGCAGATTTGAGAGTTACGATTTTGAGGGAGAAAATAAGGTAAATGAAGTGCCTAGTGATTATGGTGAACTTGGAGATGATGTAGGACCTCGTGATAGATCTTATGATGATATTGAGGCATGTGAGGAGTCTTACACTTCTTACTCCGAACCTAAATTTGGTGTTAGGTATAACCCTTTCATTCGCAAAGCTTATGTGAGATATGAAGAGAGTACACGTGAGGAGTGTGAAGATTCATATCCTCCACCTTATAGTACTTCTTATCAAGGTCGATATAGTATGAATGGTTATACTAGCTCTAGTGGAGTTTGTCCAACGAGAAAAATAGGGTGCGCATCTCCAAAATTGAAAGGTACTCATGTGCCTTACAATGTTGATCCGAGAAGGAGTGTACACTCCGGAAAGGTGACTATTTGTTGGATACCGGGATGCCTCATTGTGTTAAATAATAGGTACTATAGAAACTACATCCTTCCATCCATGGTTGACTACTTGGGGTTGTTTCGCGAGCCTTTACTTGTTCCATACTTCTTGGACGGGTTTAAGGTTACCAAGAGGGTCAAAGTTGTCTTCTCCCAATTTGAATACCATGAGGTGGTGTGGTGCGATATTCTTCCATTGACATATGGTCATGTATGCTTAGGTGTCGATTGGTTTGCACAATATAGAGTTCTAAATGTGCAAAATTGGCTTGATGTTGTAAGAAACCGGTGGGGAAATTACCTCGTGACATATATGCTGCTCGAGCCGCAAAGAAAAGTGAATACTTACTCCAATCCGAATGCTTATGAGAGACAAAAGATTAAGAGAAGTAAGGGTATTTAAGGTGGTAATCCGAGAGTAGAAAAAGGATAGGTTGTGTGGAGTGAAGTGAGAGGATTGCCACCAAACCGAGCTAACATTATTTGTCCTTCTATTTCTAAGGAAATTTCTGTAGGTACCAACATGGCAAGTGGAGGAGAGCAATGCCGAAGTGAAGTTGCTGCCCAAGCTTATGGAGGACCCTCACAACATAATAAAGGAGAGTCGACTCAAGAACTTCAAGGTAAAATAGGTAATTCTTACACTTTTGTGCATGTGAATGATAATTGTGTGGCTAGAAGCCTATTGAGTGTGAGTAGTAGCTTACTTATTTGTGAGTCTAATGATTCTTTGCCTTTTGTTGATTATGTACATGTTATGAGGGTGGATACACTAGTTGATCCTATTGATGACCAAATTGACTCTTCTTG
>NW_025862814.1:0-11892 GCF_002878395.1 Capsicum annuum
TTATTTGGATATTTTTGACTCATGCATAGTATGATTGTGAAACTTTGGCTTTGTATTTTTTATTTGTTGACTCTCATTTTTGTGCAAGTGTGCTTATTCTTGTCATTCAAAAATTGGTTCTTGATAGTTTCTTTTACTTTGAAATATGTCACTTTTATGCCTTGAACATATATTAATTTCTTTATCTTTTCTTTTCATGCAAAAAAAATATATCTCGAGTCTAAATGGACTCCTCTCCTCTTGCATTTCATATTGGGTAAATGAGGCTCACCCCTTCGAGTCAAGTTCGAAGTTTAAACCCAAGGTCCACTACATGGAGTGCGGGTGCTAGAAGATAGACGTAGAAGGAAAATGGGTCAAAACCCATTGATGAGGTCACTAAGAGACTTGAAAAGTTTCAATTTTTATTATTGTCTTCTTTTTATTTATTCATTTAGTCATTTATTATTCGTTCATTTGAGCCACGAAGCCAAGGTTGTATCTAATACAGGTGGAGTAAGATTCGAGCCAAAGGCTCGACAATTAGATTAGGACAGGTGAAATGGGTTGAAAGCCCATTCAGACTAGGATAGGTCGCATTGATTTGGGCCGATGGCCTAAATCCCTTACTTCCTCTCTTTTCGTCTGTTCTTTATGTTTGTTTTCCTTATGTGCTTGACAAACCTAGTTAAATCCTTAGTTAAGTCGCTAAAAAACTAGTTTTGTAGAAACACCAAAATATTTCCAAAATCACTCTCTTTTCAAAAAATCAATCACTTTTCAACAAAATTAATCTTTTCGAAGTTTATCAAAAGACGATTTTCAAACAGTCTGGATAACCGCAAGTTAGCGAACGTTTTAGATGCCTAACACCTTCCTAAAACGTTAATAGGAACCTCTTATCTAGAATCTCTAACTTAAAACAATTTTTCTATTTTGAATCATTTGAAGTAATTCTCTAAAGGTTTCTTAATTCCTTTTCAAAATTAAGTGACGACTCTTTTTCAAAAGTCAAAATTTTCGCAAAACAGAAATGGCGACTCTGCTGGGGATCTCTAACTAGGTTCTAACCAAATGATTGATTTCGTCTTTTGATTAACTGTTTATGTGTTCCGATTATGTAAAGTTTAATTATCACATCTCATGGCATATTCCTGCATCTTATAAATAGTTTTGGGGTTTCGTGGATGTCCCAGCCTCTGTTGTTCAATTTTGAAATATGTTGGAAATACGAACAGCTTATCAGCATGTGAGTCATCTGACGCTGTTCGTATTTTCAAACTCAAGTTGTTCGCTTGAGAATCAATGTTCAAACCCACTCTAGACACCTAGGATAGAACGAAACCAAAACCCTATTTTAGGCATGAGCCTAGGACGACCCAATACCCGAGTGGGGTATTGGGCCCATTAGAATACCTGCCCTATGTCTATTGACCCCGAATCAATTATAGACGAACCATATTTATGTGTTGAAGAAAATGTATGCCTGTCTAATTCAATCCATTATTCTTTGGGGGTCGGGAAAAAACTTGATTTGCTTACTTTCTTAAGAAGAATTGAAGCAAGTTAAGCAAGAAATTGATCGATTTGGGAGGTTGCATCTAAGGCACAATTTGAGCGCCGACGGATGTCACCAATATGAGAAGTGGACAAAGCTAAGAAGGCAAAGGCAAACGAAGGAGCCTCCAGTAGCTAGTTTTTCTATTCTCCCCTGCGCGGGAACTTATTCTTTTTCATGTTATTTCCCTTTTTCCCCAAAGATTGTATCCCTCTTTTGTTATCGTTTGTACACATTTATGCCCGTTTCGTATCTATATAAGTTGGGGTATAATGGATTGACTTTAGGGAAGTATATACTTTCTTCAAAAATCGTTAGGCCTGAACCCTTGGCTCAAAAGGGTCATCCCAGTTAGGATACGCATTATTATAATATTTTGTGTGCTTGTGGTGTTTGTTTGGATTAGAGGCAAGTTTATCCGTTATGCTCCTACGGATGAATTTGTATGTGACTCAAACAATTCTATATGGTTATTTTCTGTCAAATATTTTGCATTACTTATCACATACGAAAACTAACACATCTTCCTTTGAGTTGTTTTACTTTACAGATAATAGAAATTACTCTATGTTGATATAAGCTGGAAAACATCCCCACTTCACCTGATCGAAAGTACACAAAATCCCATCCTCTGACCATCATTCAAAAATAATGGAAAATGACGAAGAAAATGCATTGACTATCCGGGATAATGTAATAGCGGAATAGAATGAGATGATTGCGGAACTTGCAAGAAAGTTAGAAATGCTTCAGAAAGAAATAAATCGCACTCAGGATTTGGCTAACTTGGCCATCACCGTCAATGCTCCCGCTCCGGGAGGACATGGGACTCCACTCTAAATTCCTCCCCTCAGCACACCTATTCTCGGGGATCAACCGAATAATGTATTATCCGGCTCCGCTCCTCCATTTGTCCAAAATACTAATCGTGAAAATTATCCAAACGTCTACCATCCACAAAATCCATCCGTAACCCCACAGAACCCACCTTCGAATCCATTCCCAAATCCTTAAAACACATTTCCAAATCCTCAAAACACATTTCCAAATCCGTAAGATTCACTCCCAAATCCACAAAATACGTCAAACCTACCTTTGAATCCACCAAATTCATGTCCAAATCTGCGAAATCCTTCTCAAATTCTGCCAAACTACTCGCAAAGTCCGTAGAGCCTTCCCAATTTCCAAAACGTCCTTCCCACTTACCAACCAAATTCTTTTCATCCACAAAATCAAGCCTCCTTTCCAAATCCCCTTCAGGCTATGTATCCCCTAACACCTATGAACCCCTTTCTAAGCCCGAGATGAACCATTACGAGAAGAAGGAGAAAGAGTGGAAGGCCTAGCATGAAAGGAATTTACTAGCTATGAAGGAGATCATGTGAATCAAAGAGTCTCATGGAGCCAAGGACCACGACGGTTTGGGGGTATGATGATTTATGTGTTCACCCGGGAGTAGATCTACCAGAAGGGTACAAAGTTCCAAAGTTTGAGATATTCGACGATACCAAAAATCCAATGGCCTATTTAAGAAGGTACTGTAAGCAACTGGTAGGGATAGGGAAAAACGAGGTGCTATTGATGCGCCTATTCAGTCGAAGTTTGAATGGTGAAGCCTTGGAGTGGTTTATGTCTCAGGAGCCGAAAAAGTTGACTGGTTAAAAAACATTGGCCAAGGGTTTCCTTGACCGATTTGCATTTAACATCGAAATAGTCCCTGACCGATATTTACTAGATCGGATCAAACAAAAGTGCGTTGAGAGTTTTCGAGACTATGTTTTTCGTTGGAGGAAAGAAACTGCCAAAGTGCAACCCCCCATGTCCGAGGAGGAAATGGTATCCGTGTTCTCTCACGCTCAAAAAGGAGAATATTATACCAGGATGGTGTCCGCTATCAGAGAAACCTTTGCGGATTTAGTAAAAATAGGAGAATCATTGGAAGAAGGTATTCGGACAGGAAAAATTGCCAAAACCCCGACATCATCTGAAACTGCCATGTTTTCTAAGAAGAAGAAGGAAGAGGTAGGTGGGGTTTCTACCAATTCTGTTACAAAATTGAAACAGCGGTTCAACTCTAGAAACGTTTTATCTTCCCCGCCATCACCTAACCTTCCATATGCATTCTACGTCCACCCCCAATACCAAACTCCACTCCCAAACATCCCACCATCATACCAAGCTCCACAGCCAAATATCTTTCCCCAATACCCAGTTCCATCTTTAAATTATCAGTCTCATTTTCAAACTACTTCCCCAAATAGACGAACAAATTTCCAAACACCTTCAAATTACCACCAAGTACCCCCTCTTACAAACCTAAGCCCGTATAACCCCCAGCGTCCAAACCACGAAAAGAAACCTCCCAAAACTTTACCCCACTAACTGAAAGTCGCATCCAATTGTTTAAAAAATTGAAGAATGCTGGTCATTTATAACCAGTACAGCCAAAGCCTGTCAATCCTAGATCCCAATTTTATCACCCTGATCAAAATTATGCCTATCATTCAGGGGCAGCAGGGTATAGTACCAAGGACTGTCTTATCTTAAAACACAGAATCCAAGATCTGATTGATCAAAAGGTCATCACGCTCTAGGAACCTACTCCAAATGTTAGCAGTAATCCACTGCCCAACCATGGGGGACCTACAGTTAACATGATTGAAATAGAAGGCGAATGGGCATCTGGAAAGACCATTACCCAAGTGAACTTCGAAAAGCGCAAAAGGGTAGAAGAGGTAGGAAAGATAGAGAAAGCTGTGGCTGCCTTAAGTATCAGCGAGAAAGCCCCATTTATAGTGATGACTGCATCGACTCAAGTGTACGCTCCCCCTCCAAAGAAGGAATTTATTATGCAAACCAATGCTGTCCAGGGGATGACGCGATCAGGACGATGTTACATCCCTGAGGAATTGACCAACAAGAAAGATTCACAGAAAAGGCCAATCACTAAAGGAGAAGCTGAGGAATTTTGGAGGCGTATGCAACCAAAGGATTACTTAATTGTCAAGCACTTGGAGAAAACACCAGCCCAAATCTCTGTCTTGGCACTATTATTGAGCTCGCAACACCACCGACAGGCTCTGTCGAAGGTCTTGGAGGAAGTGTATGTTCCCGTAGAAACGAGCATTGATAATTTGGTTGCGATGATAGGGAACGTTGTGGGGAACTATCACATATTATTCAGTGATGAAGAGTTGTCGTTTGAAGGAGCAATACACAACAAAGCCATGCATGTCACCATTATTTGTCGATATTATACAATTAATCAGGTATTAATAGACGATGGATCTGGTGTGAATATTTATCCCCTCTCCACGTTGGTGCAAATGGGCTATGATCTGGGGAAAATTTGTCAAAGCCACGTAAATGTGGGAGCATTCGATAGAGGGAAGAGAGATACCATAGGAGAGATTGATTTGCACATCCAAATGGGGCCTGCTGAGTTTAAGACTAAGTTTCATGTTTTGGATATCCATCCTAGCTACATCTGCTTTTGGGAAGACCATGGATACACGGGGCAAAGGCAATTTCATCACCCCTTCATCAATTATTGAAGTTCATTTGGAAAGATCATGAAGTAGTCATCCAAGGAGAAGGAAGTCGAGCGGACCATCCCAATGGTTATGTGCTGGTGATTGAAGATGTTCCAAAAGGTAGCAGTTTCTATATAGTGAAAATTGTAAATACTGCGAAAAGAGAATCGACACCTAAAATATCAATGCCTTCTGTCTACAAAATGATTGCAACTGTGATGTTAAGAAATAGGTTCAAACCTGGTCGAGGCTTGGGCAAGAATTTATAAGGAATTATCGAGCCTATTGTGATCCCAGAGAGAAGCTCTAAGCACGGGTTAGGGTATCAACCTACCAGAAAAGATAGGGTTGAGGATGAGCCAGAAAAGAGTCTGTTTAGGCCCTTGCCACTCCTGTTCCAGTCATTTTCCGTATGAGAGATGTCAGATGATGATGGTCTTGGGGATGGGATAGGAGATTTTTTTGAAGAATGCAATGCTGTACCAGAAGATCTCCCAGAGTCCAGCGGGGTGAAGCAGATTGCACCAGGAAAGGCTTTGCAAAATTGGACCTCTACTCCACTCATAACCCGTCGCCCGTCGTGGTAGATGAAAGGGCAATTACTAATAGTTTTGAAATCGGTGATGATACGGAGGAGGTCCCGTGATCCACCTTTTATATCTCAAAACTTTATTTCCGTATCTTACTGCTTTCAAAAAAGGCGGAGGCTTGTATTTGTGTAAGTCACAAACCAGGGTTTTGTAATTATTTCTCAAATTTCAATGAAAAGGCCTTCATTTATTTGGAAAACTATATTAGTTGTAAAACAGTCCTAGTCATATGTTTTGTTATTTTCTTATCATCTAACTTAGTTTGTTTGTCCATTTCAGTAACAGTAGCTTAAAACTTGCCAATGTTGTGTCATGTCAAAGCCTGAATGAACAAAATGAAGAGGACGATGATGGTTGGAAGGACGATGACGAGGAACGGTTAGTTGAAGATATGGAGGAATTTGAGAATCGCGAAAACCCAATCTGAAAGAAACTGAAACAGTCAACTTGGGAGATCACGATGAAATCAAAGAGACCAGTATCAGTGTCCACCTCACGGTGCCACAAAGAGAAGAGCTCATCCACCTATTGCGAGAGTATATCGACGTGTTTTCTTGGTCCTATGATGATATGCCAGGGTTGAGCACTAGCATTGTGTCACATAAATTGCCGATAAATTCTGAGTTTGATCCAGTCAAGCAAAAAATAAGAAAATTCAAGCCATATTTAAGTCTAAAGATCAAGGAAGAAGTGAAAAAATAAATCCAGTCTAAGGATGTCGAGGTCATAAAATATCCGACATGGTTGGCCAACATCGTCCCTGTGCCAAAGAAGGATGACAAGATTCAAATTTGTGTTGACTATAGAGACTTGAACAGAGCCAGTCCTAAAGATAATTTTCCGTTTCCCAACATCCACATTCTCATCGATAACTGTGTGAAACATGAAATACAGTCATTCGTTGATTGTTTCGTCGGCTATCATCAGATACTGATGGATAAGGAAGATGCAGAAAAAATGGCTTTTATTACGCCTTGGGGTATTTATCATTACAGGGTAATGCCGTTTGGTCTGAAGAACGCAGGTGCGACATATATGAGGGCCATGACGAAGATTTTCCATGATATGATCCATAAGGAGATTGAGGTATACGTGGATGATGTAATTATCAAATTTCGCGAGAGTTCGGATCATCTAACTCATCTAGAGAAATTTTTCAACAGATTAAGAAGGTACAGTTTGAAGTTAAATCCTGCTAAGTATACTTTTGGTGTGCCATCAGGGAAGTTGCTGGGGTTCATAGTCAGTAGAAGGGGGATCGAGCTAGACCCATCCAAAATCAAGACAATTCAAGACTTGCCACCGCCCAGGATCAAGAAAAAAGTTACGAGTTTCCTGGGTCGTCTGAATTACATTAGCAGATTCATCGCTCAATCAACAGTCATATGCGAGACAATTCTCAAGATGTTGAAGAAAAATGTACTGAATGAGTGGACAAAAGAATGTCAGAGAGCTTTTGATCGCATCAAGGAATAGTTGTCTGCACCACCGATTTTGGTCCCACCGAGAGAAGGAATTCCATTATTGCTTTACTTTTCAGTCTAATAAAATGCTTTCGGATGCATCCTCGGGCAACATGATGAGATTGGCAGGAAAGAGAAAGCTATTTACTACTTGAGTAAAAAGTTCACACAATATGAAGCCCGTTACACTCTTATAGAAAGGACATGTTATGCTTTGACTTGGACATCACAAAAGTTGAGGCATTAACTGTCGTCCTACACAACTTACCTCATCTCGAGAATGGATCCATTGAAGTATATATTCTAGAAGGCCATGCTTACAGGAAAGCTAGCCAAGTGGAAAATGTTGCTGAGTGAGTTTGACATTGTGTATGTAACCCAAAAAGCAATCAAGGGGTAAGCCTTAGTAGATTATTTGGCTGAAAACCCATTTGATGAGGAATACGAGCCACTTCGGACATACTTTCCAGACGAGAAAGTTTTGTTCATAAGAGAAGATATCACGAAAATCTACCCCGGATGGAGGCTATTTTTTGATGGGGCGGTCAACTTCAAAGGTTTAGAATTGGAGCAGTTTTGGTGTAAAAAATGGGCCAACATTATATGGTAACTGCTAAGTTACGTTTTCCATACACCAACAACATGGATGAATATGAAGCTTGCATCCTGGGGCTCAAATTGGCACTTGACATGGGTGTTTGTGAATTGCTATCCATCGGATATTCAGATTTACTGATTCACCAGGTGCGAGAAGAATGGACGGTAAAAAACTCCAAGATTACTCCTTATGTGGAGCTGGTGCAAGAATTATGTAGAAGATTCAAGGATGTTGATTTCAGACATATCCCACGGACACAAAACGAGTTTGCTGACGCTTTGGCCATGATATCTTCCATGATTCAGCACCCGGATCAGAGTTACATCGATCATTTGGAAATAAGCCTGAAGGAGCAACCCACGCATTGCATACACATGGAAGAGGAGCCTGAGGGAAGGCCTTGGTACTATGACATTAAGAGGTATTTGGAATCTAGAATATATTCTAAAGAGGCTAGTAACAACCAAAAGAAGACAATCCGGCATTTGGCAAAGAATTTTACTTTCCAAGTGGAGAAATTCTTTTTAGGAGGACTCCTGATTTGGGATTCCTAAGATGCGTCGATACGGAGAAAGCCAATAAGTTGATAAACGAGGTACACGCTGGAGTTTATAGGCCCTACATAAATGGGTTTGTCCTTGCCAGAAAGATCCATAGAATCGGTTACTTCTGGATGACTATGGAAAATGATTGTAGTAAGTTTGTCCAGAGATATCCAAAATGTCAAATACATGGAGATCTGATTCGAATGCCTCCACACGAGCTTCACGCAATGAATTCTCCTTGGCCTTTCGTAGGTTGGGGCATGGATGTCATCAGACCAATAGAGCCACTAGCATCGAATGGGCCTAGATTTATTTTGGTTGCCATTGATTATTTCACTAAGTGGGTCAAAGCTACTTCGTACAGAACCATCACTAAGAAAGTGGTTGTAAATTTTGTTAGGAATAACTTATTTGCCGATTCGGAGTGCCGAAATCGATTATTACTAATAATGGGGCAAACCTGAACAATCACTTGATGAAAGAAATTTGTGATCAGTTCAAGATTATGCATCACAACTCGAAAGCGTACCATCCCCAAATGAATGGAGCCGTAGAAGCTGATAACAAGAATATCAAGAAGATCTTGAGAAAGATGGTTGAAAGTGATAGATCATGGCACGAGATGTTACCTTACGCCTTTCTAGGGTATCGAACAACAGTTCGAACCTCCACAGAAGCAACTCCCTATTTACTAGTTTATGGGAATGAAGCTGTGATACCTGCTGAGGTCGAAATACCTTCCCTAAGGATTATTCAGGAAGCTGGACTGAATAACGAAGAATAGGTCGGTGCTCGCTATGAACAATTCATGTTAATTGATGAAAAGAGAATGGCCGCTTATGCCATGGTCAGCTGTATCAACACAGGATGGTTCGTACCTTTAATAAGAAGGTAAGAACTCGAGCATCTGAAGTGGGGCAACTGGTTCTCAAATGAATATTCCCTTACCAAGAGGAGTACAAAGGCAAGTTCGCTCCAAACTGGCAAGGGCCATACATAGTTTGCAAGGTGCTATCTGGAGGAGCTCTGACTTTGTCTGAGATGGATGGCACAGAGTGGACCAAACCAATCAATTCTGATGTGGTAAAGAGATATTATGTTTGAATGATGTTCTAGTTTTTGTGGTTTCTTAGTTTGTTTGTAATCACCTTTGTAATAATATTGTTTGCTAGTGTGTAACTGCCTAGAATCCTTTCCCTTTATGCACGAACTACGTTTGACCTGAATTCCCAAGAAAGGGATATGTAGGCGGCCTATGTCAGCTTCGGTCAACCCCTTAGGAAAATTTATCGTTTCCCCCTATGTATGAACTACGTGATGACCTGAATTCCTAATAAAGGGCTACGTAGGCGGCCTATGTCGTCTTCAGTCAACCCATTAGTTTCTTTTGTATATCCCTAGCGTAGCCTGAACTACGTTTGACCTGATTCCTACTTCAACGGGATACGTAGGCGCCCCAACGGCTCGGTCATATAACCCTAGGAAATGGAAACTGGGGCAGAATTTTCAAGAAGGAATCTCAAAAATTTACAAGAGAAGATCGACATCCAATAAAGAGAATGAAGATCAGCAAAGACTTCAGATCCACTCAGATTGGTATTATCTCAAACAAGTTTAAACTGGGGCAGAAATTTTGAGGAAGACCTCAAAATTTCCACCAAATGCCGGAACATATTCCAAATTCCCCAGCACCAGAGGTTAAAGCTTTGGAAACCACCAACTGTAACAAAGTCTGGGTAGACTCAATTCGTAGCTATGAGAGAACTGCTTGAAGAAACCCTCCAACAATAATCATGAGTTTTGGAAACCATCTATCGGATACAGTCAGAACCGCGAGGAAGACGTTCATTGAGCTAGTACATGACATGACTAGCAGAAATTTTCTAAAATTTTACAGAAGTTTTCAAAATTATTTTCAAAAATTTAAGACTATTTTCAAAAATCTTACGACTCACTTACTTAGTACTTGCCTAGACATCATTTGGGATAGAGTGTTAGGATGGAAGTCTCAATACGGTGGAATGCCCAAGAGATGGCAAGGAGCAAATCAAGGATCGAAGAAGGTCAACATGGAGTAATTTTATTCAACTAATCATTTTTCTGTGGATGCAGGGATCAATACGCAAAATAAGAGTCTCTTTAAAAAATCCCCGAGCAAATTGGGAGCCACAACGAATCATTAATGCCCAAGAACGGTATTTTAGGGTAGTCCTAAAAATAGGTTTAATGCCCATTTATTGAGGACCTTTTGATTTGTCCATGTCATTTCTTGAGATCGTAGGCGACAAACAAAAGTAGTTTTCCTTCTTTACACGTATCGTATTTAGAAGTTTCCTAAAAATAGTCGCTAGTAAAAGCGACTTTGTGTCTACTAATCGTCTGCCTTGAGTACAGGTACATGTAGAAAGTGGGACACTGACAAATAAAGCCAGGTAAAATTATTTTATCAATACCACAATGGCCATTACATGTCATTGCTGTAAAGGCCATTACATATTTGTTGACGCGCTAGACACAACACTGGCGTAGAGGATATTATCAGCATTCAATATCTATTGTCGCGCTAGACACAATGCTGGCGTCGAGGATATTATCATCATTTAATATCTGTTGACACGCTAGACATAACGCTGGCGTCGAGGATATCATCAGCATCCAATATATCCGTCGACACGCTAAACATAACGCTGATGTCGAGGATATCATCAGCATCTAATATATTTGTCGACACGCTAGACACAATGCTGGCGTCGAGAATATCATCAGCATTCAATATATCTGTCGACACGCTAGACACAACACTGGCGTCGAGGATATCATCAGCATTCAATATATCCGTCAACACGCAAGACACAACGCTGGCATCGAGCATATCATCATCTTTTCATGAATCAGTATCTGAATACATTAAGAGCGTACGATTTGGAGGGACGCCTTCAGGTCGCCATCTAAGGATGAATGATATATAAGATTTCCTAGAAATTGACAATTTGAAGGTCATCTATAAGTCATATTATTTGAAATAGGATAGTGTGCAAGATCGCCCAAAAGTTAATAGTTCAAAGGTTATCCGTAAGTCGCAACTAAATCCTTATCGGAGGATATGCAAGATTGTCAGATTGATATGTCCAAGGGTTATCTATAAGCCGCGTCATATCCAAGATCAATTATGTGCAGGATTACCCAACGACGATCAATTTGAGGGAGTATCTATAAGTCATATTGTATCCAAGGTCGGATGATGTGCAAGAACACCTGAAAGCTAGCGATTGGAGGGATATCTGTAAGTCATCTCTTATCCAAAGTCGGATGATGTGCAAGATTACCTAAAAGCTAGAAATTCAAAGGATATTTGTAATTCGCCTCGCATCCAATATCAAATAATGCACAAGATTATCCAAAGATTGACAATTTAAGGAAAATTTATAAATCAATCATCTGCTATAACAAGAGAGTTCATCATTCCACATACAACAAGTGATATAGGTAACCAAAAGGGTTACCACACCAGCACAAGATTTCACGATTGTAGAGACTATTCTGCATAAAGTATCGCCGGTGTCCAAAAGGGCCGCCCCACTTTGAAGACGTATTAAACCGATAAATGTCATAATTATACAACAACC
>NW_025862815.1:0-1630 GCF_002878395.1 Capsicum annuum
TTAGTTCACATAGGCAATTCATCAAGCACATAATGAATATAGTATATGTAGACTACATTGCACAACAAGTAAACATCATGATTTAATTCTAGTTTCATAATTCAAGGGTTTAATCATGGGTTCACATGAATCTACATATATAATAACTAATTCCAAATAAAATTTATCACCAAACATGGATTAGAATTCAATTGGTCATTATCAACATGAACAAAAGCAACCTAACATGGGATTCATAAAAATCCAAATACTTGAACTTTGAAAAGAGATTCCTGAGCCTCATGAGTGAAAAGGACCCTCGAATCAACACTTGTCATACCTTGATTGTAAGTTTCTTGAAGTTCTTGGAGAGATTCTTGGAATTAGCTTTGATTTCTTGAAAGCTAGGGTTTTGTTTCTTGGGAGAGAATGTTCTTGATTTGGGGAAAAAATTGAATAATAATGATTAAAAATGTTTTTAGGGATTAAATTGAATAATAATAAATTTAAGCTAGGTAGAAGTACGGGGCATTATATTAACACACAACAAATTAGTGATAAGTTGTGCGAGGATGAGAAGACGCTTGAACATATTTGTATAGAAGTTGTCACTGTTGAGAAGTCTATTTATGAGGATATAAATGATAATACAAGTCAGGAGTTAGAGCTTTTTTGGACAAAATTCCAATCATTTTCCATCTTGTAATTAGATAGAGAGACAATAATTAAGCCATCTATTCATATGGAAGAGTGTAAGGATGATGAGTAGTATGTCTATATTATTGAATTTACCGTGCCAAATTAAAAAAATTACATTCTTCAATTAAGGGCTAAGCACAAAATGTTAAATCCATTGCTTTGTTCCTTCATCTTGGTACCACCACCCCATGAGTGAAGAAAAAAGATAGATGTAATATTGGGGGGTGAAGTTCATATCCTCAAGGTGGAGGAAAAAGTTGAAGGGTCATGTCGCTATAATACCCTGCATGTTTCTAAGCTAGGAAGTGAATAAGTATTCCTATGTATGAAATCTCCTATCCTGTGATTCATACTTGAGTACATGACTTACAATGAATATCAAAGTGATAGTATAGCTTATGATGCATTAATCATGTTCATATGAGTCACTTAAGGTAATACAAGCTAAGAGTTTTTGAATCCATCAAGTTTTAGTGATCGATTTTGCAAGGGTCATCTTTGAAAGAGTATAACCTGATGTTAATGTGGTATTTTGGCTGATTTAGACCCACTAAATTGTATAAAATCGAATTAGCTTTCCAACGATACCAATTTTGCCTTAATCTAATACCCGAGCAGAAAGTTTTGCCCATTTTCGTGAGAGACAGTAAGGATAGGCGATTGGTTAGGTGCTGCCCAACCAAACATAGGCGATTGGTTAGGCGCCGTCCAACCTATCTTAGGCAATCACTTGGGCGCTGCCTAAGTCAGTTCCAGGTGCCAAAAATACTTTGTTTTGAGTTATTTTAAGGGTAGTTAAGTCTTTTAACACTTCTTACATGTCCCTAAACTTAACCCTACAAAATATATAGCTTCTAAACATATTACAACCCTATTATCATCTCAAAGCTCATCATCCAAGAGCAATAAAAGAGAAAATCAACTAGGGTTGCGTAACTAATCTTGAAGATCC
>NW_025862816.1:0-6272 GCF_002878395.1 Capsicum annuum
GACGAGGGACTTATAACTCCTTTTTCCATATGTGTATCCTTTCCCTTTGAATTTTTTGATTTGAGAACAACTTTGACAGATTGCGGAGGATTACTCATCTTCACCTTGGACTTTGAAGAGTGAGAAGGCTTACCTTGACCATCCAGCTGAAGTTGGTTGCCTTTGATTAATGAGGGAGCATTATACTTCTTTAGATATCATAAAATAATATGGGTACTTGGTAAAAACACAGTCTCCAAATGGGATGGCCACCAATTTGAGTACTCATGAATCATAAAAGGTCCATTGTCTAATAGAAACATTGGTATGTTAAGCTTTGACAAGCTTCCAAGACAAACACAAGAATCCCAAAGCTTCACCAAAGCTAGAAGTGAACTATCATAATACTAATCTATCAGATGCGGGTAACGTCTTAACAAAATACAAATTGTCAACTAAATTGATGAGAACTATAATGTTCCACAATCAGATCATTATCATACCTCAATAAAGGCCTACAAAGAAATCACTTAAAGAATTGGATAGTTTGCCTCTATTATTATTTTGCATCTCTTTTTCTTATATCAAGGCCAAAAAAGGAAGTTTCTTTACATTGACTTATTAGAATAACTTGCAAGCATCAACAAGGTCAAAATGATTTGCCATTATTTTCATCTGAAATCAACCACATTTGCAACCCTTATCATGAACGGTTAACATGGTAATAAGTTTCAAAATACTCACCTATCCATCTATAAATACAATGGATAAGAAAGAGTGCATTGAGGGATCCCAAGTTTGAAAAAGTGGAGGTATCTCTAAGGCCACGATAGATGCTTGCAAGAATTGGGACCGCTATTGAAAATTGTTCTCTATAAGCCATCAAGCTTGCAACTTTAAATATGCCAGCATAAATACAACCAGTTTTCTTGTTGGGGAGAAAAAATTTGTAGAACCAACATGGAAGGAAAGTTGCCTAATAAGTTTTATCGCTGAGTGATTCTCCCACACCTAGTTTGACAAAAGAGGCATTCTCCTCTTTGATTCCTGATAAAAAATCTATGTCAATATTCCTTGAAAGATCATGATTCATCCTTAGATTCATATGGTTCTTAGACTAATTTTGTGAAGTCTTAACATATTTTCTTGGCCCTCAAAACCAGAACTCAGTCCAATTAAGAAAAGAAACATCATCAATGACACCTTTGTAAGCGAATAGAATGATGAAAACAAGTATGAGAATCTTCTAGGGAGAAAAGTCTTCCCTTGTTCATCCACTTATGTTAACTCCTTATCCAAGGGAACAACTTTGTCATAAAAAGACCCATGAGCATAAAGGGTTCTGATATACATAAAGGCCTCCGATATTTCTCAAGTCCCATAAATGTATGGACAACTCTCCAATAAAAGTAAAAATTGTATTTGTGGATGGACTCTAATCTCACAAAAGGCCTAGAGCACTTTCTCATTATGGTCATCATGAACAACGAAAAAAAGATGTCATTATAAGTCTTGTTGTCCTCCAAAGCCACCTTATTATGGGTAAGAATGTCTTCTATCAACTCCTAATATCCAAATGTATATCAAACCTTACCAAATATGGGGTGAGAAATATGCCAACTTCTAAGGCACCCATTGCGGCTAAGAGAGCTTGAGACAATAACATCTTGATGGGTAGAAGACTTCAAGAGTATAACTTTTTCAGTCATAATTTTGCCTGAAAAGTTATCCATGACATCCTTTGATTCTGTCTTTAACCATTTTGGGAGATGGAGGGAAGTATCTAGCGGCTTTTTAACAAGTGGAAAGATGCCAATCATCAAAGGATGAACTTTCAAAGTGAGAGCTTTGGCATGCGAATTTTAATTGCTTTCTACGCAAGGCAAAGGTATGGAATTTCACAACTGCTGAAACACATCATTATTGGGAATCAAGAGCACACTACACTACTTCTAAGGATTGAAAAGAAATAGAAATTAACCTTTGTGAACACACAAATTTGGTAAAATTGGAAATAAGAGAACCTGAAGTTGAGATAATATTTTTTAGCTATAGCTACACAAGTGAAACTTGGCTGCAAATCTTTATTAAGTTACTAGTCCTTTCTTATGATTACAATAAACTTGCAAAGCTTTGTTAATTTATAGCTCCGTGCTTTTACTTATAAAGAAAAATCAAATGGCTTGACATTTTAGTTACATATTTCATATTACAATCATGTAAATTTGGGTGAGAAAAAGGCAGCAGGCTGCTATGAAAGTTAAATTTACCTGAGAAAGAACTTTGTGATATTAAACAAGCCTACGTCCTTGGATTTGATCGAATAAGACAAGGTCACAGCTTCGTATCCTAGCAATTAAACACACTGAAATACTTTTTTTGGTAGCTATGGAATGCTTTGATGAATTTTCTCTACAACGGAGAAGCTTATAGAGAAGTTTTGGTGAAAATCTCCATTCTGTATATAAAGAAAGTTGTAGTAAAGTTGGAAGAAGAGAATCCCTGGGAATTACAAATTTCCAAGCCATTGAAAAAATTACCATATTGAGAAGGATTTCTATGAAAAAATTAATTCTTTCTTGGGATACCAAAGGAAAGATAATATTTTTTTAGGTGTAAAGGTACAAATAAAAATTTCTTATTCCTATGTACAAGAAGACATATCTAGTTGATATTTTCTTTACTCCATATGGTCCTAATATTAAAGTGATCATTTGTCATAATTTTCCAAAACGAGTAAGACAGAAACAAGTTGGTCGTCACTGTGGTCATTTTTTTTCATATGCTTGAAATAATATCAAGTATGTACTTTATTTTTGAAAAATAAATGAGATTCACTACAAACATATTATTTGTTGTCTTTGCAAAGCCTTTCATGGCGAGAAAGTTTAGGTAGGAAATTTGTCGGAACCCTAGGGGGTTGCATCGCATACAATGAGGGACCAGGTCTCTTAAAGTCAGTCTCAAGAGATGGCTTACTGAAGTAATTAGGAGGTGCTAGAAATTTAAAGGCAATCCAAAAATGTAAAATCATTGGATTTTTACATGGAAACCTAGGAAGGGAAAAACCATGGTTTCCCTAACAAGCACTAAACATTCTACTATTACAACCTCTTGATTACAGGCTCGATTATGAACCTAACTCTAGGTTATTTTCGCTTGTAACAAATCTATTGGAAGCTCATCTTTGTAACTCTACCAAGGACCCTCTCTGCTGATTAACTTTAATCGACAACAAGCTTAGGTAACTCTACCTAAGCACTCTCTACTCAAAGAGACAGACACTAATCTTCTAGATTGATTAGTTCTATTAAAAATCATAGCTCACTAATGAATAATTTGTATTTAAGCTCGGATAAACTATTAAGAACTTAAGTAATATTGAAATGGGGTTTTTGCTTTCTCCCTCCACTCTTTGTAATTGGCAAAAACTATTTGATAAAGAGAAATATCTTCTTTTTTATAGCTGAGTGATGATTAGGGTTGAAATATTATTGGACCAGCTGTCCAAGTTGATACAAAATAGCCCCTGTAAGTTTGTTACATAAGAGGACAAACCTGTGCAGATACCCTATGCTAGCTATATTGTACCTTGCACGTCTAGGGACGTAGTCCCTTGCAGTTTAGAGGTTCGTCATCAAATCTACATATAGAAATTTTCCCCCTTTCTTGATGATGACAAACTAAACCATACAATTTGAGCAACAATGCACAATTATCACATTTAATTAGTATGATTACCACCTGAAGATGAATTTTCCCCTATCATCATGCAACACAGGGACCTGATACCTTGTTGTCATTTAAAGCAAAAACTTTTAATTTATTCCACTTCTTTCTCTTGTCATCTGGAACCTTTAATTAGTGTATTTGGACAATTCACACTATGTGCATTTGCATTGCATTTGAAAACTTCCCCCATCACTATGCTACCATACTTCTGCACCATGTGAGCGCGCACACACACCAATTCCTTATATAAGAAATCAATATTCCCTATTTTGGCATCATTGAAAAGGAGCGATAGTAAACCATAAGTAAAAATAATTATAGGCTAATTAACTTATGACCACTAGGGCAACACTAACTGGAAGAATGGCTTAAAGTAACGGAGACAAATGAAGTTCACAAGAAGAATTCATTCATTCATAAACATCGATTAGTACCAGTACGATCATACTAAAATAATACAACAAATAACTGTCGTCAAAAGCCAATATAAGGAATAAGTTATGAAACTGACACAAATATGGCTAGAGGACATAGATAACAAGAATTAGATTGAGGGAGGTTTAGGGGAAATATACTTAAGAGATATTTCCATTCTTGAATTTCTAGCATTGAGAATATCTAACAACTATTTGGTGAGATCCTTCACTTCAGTATTCAGTTATTGAACTTTACCAATCAGTTCAACCATTCTTCCTTGGAGTTTTGCATTTTCAGTTGCAAGTTCATTAGAGGCACCTGGTCCTTTAGATGACAACTTCTGAATCTGCGACTTCAGATGCAATATCTCAGCATCATTGGTGCCCAATATAATCCTTAACTCCCTCATTTCCTTTCCCAACCTTTCTTGTAGCTAACAACTCAGATAATTGAGACACAGAACCAACTTTACCTTTAATATCTTCATTCCATACAAGGGTTGTTAGGTTGATAATTTGTTTGGTTTTTCGTCACACCAAAATTTTTAAAGATCTCTTCAGCAAGTACCCATATGGTATTCCATTTCTCCTATCTTTCTTAAGAATTACTTTCTTTATGTTGTTAATCATAAGTGTAGGTAGACTAATCAAATTAAAATTACTTAGGCATTCTATTTGGAACAGATCAGCCCCATATGTAATGGTAGTTTCCCATGATCTCGGTTTAGGACTATGTTGATAATTCAAATACCTGTTAGAACTTACATTTTAGAAACTTTTTTTTGATAGTTTCTCCAGATATTCCTCCCGTCTTAGAGAAATTGATCATAAACTCAGCTATGGGTTGTTGCTTTACAGTAGTACTGACTCTAATATCTAGTATATCTAAGATTTTTCCCAAGGCTTCTTCATCCAAATAGATAGACTTTTCATGCACCTGTGCAGACAAGATTAGGCCATGTTATGAGAATTCCATGGTATAGTAAGATTCTTTGACCTCATTCTTAAAAACCATGGGGTTTGATTCTTCAAACAAGTGTATCCAGCCTTGATACCTATTCCGGCTTTTGACGAAACATTTTAGGCTTTTTTCTTAGGATAATTGTGTCTTTTCAAGCAGCCATTATTTTATTTAATATGGTATTTTAGTGCTTTCAGGATAAGAACTTAGTGTGAAGGATAACTTGGCCAATCTGAGAAAAATAGAGGTAAAATGAGCAGCGATGGCTTAGGAGACGGACTATCGACCTTACGACGATCCACCAGTCTAAACTATAGACCAAAATTAGAAGTCATAGAATCTGGACATCTTGTGACGGTTCAAGTGATGGACCATCGGCTCTGTGATAAACTGTCGGTCTGAATCGTCGCCAAGATACATAATGCATAATCACTGAAAGTCCTGCGATGATCCAGGCGATGGTATATGGACCTTGAAATGGGCCATCGCACTACCCGTAACCCAGAAGTAGAGAATGAAGTCACTAGAGACCCAGTAACGGTGCAGGCGATGGACTATCGGACCTGCGATGAACCATCGCTTGACCCATCAACTATAAAGCAAAAAATTTGAGTTTGAATTTTAAAACCACAGTTCCAGAATCATATAAATACCAAGTATTAGGGTTTAGTCCAGATTTTTTATTATGAGTTTCATACTTTCTCCTCTATTGAGAGTTGTGTAACACTTTTCATTGATATTTAAATCGAGAGATTGAGGTCTGATTATTAATTTTTATATTTTCCATTGAAGATTGGGAAGAACAATAATTTGACTTTTGTAAGTGCCCTTTTGAAGCCATATATGAACATCAATATATTTTTGATAATGATTTGGGAGATGATGACTTGCTAGATCCTGTTAATCGAAGGCGTGCAGAAAATGTAGCTGCACCAGTGAACAGAAATGTAAATAGATACCATTGTTTTAGGGAAAAACCTGATCGCCAAGCTATTCCATTTGATCTTAATGATGATGAATACGGAGTGTATGGAGCTGGTACCACTGTACCTATTATTCCTCCACCACTAGCACTTGGAGCAATGTTCAATATTACCAGTACAATGATTTTGTTTCCTTATCTAAAGGGGTTGCTCGGTGGACTCGTGGGAGATGATCCTAATATGCATTTAGGGAACTTTGTC
>NW_025862817.1:0-2477 GCF_002878395.1 Capsicum annuum
ATTTGCTGAATAGGTTACCAACTAGAGCACTCCAAGACATGACACCATTTGAAGCATGGAGGGTTATAAAGCCGTCCGCGAGACACTTAAAAGTCTTTGGTTCAGTCTGTTATGCACATGTTCCAGATGCTAAAAGAGGCAAATTGGATAACAAGGCATAGCTCTATATTATTTTAGGCTATAACACAGTTGCAAAAGGGTACAAAGTGTATAATGTTCGTAAGAAGAAGGTGCTTATCAGTAGAGATCTTGCGGTGGATGAGTCTAGCCATTATGATTGAGTTTGAGATATTGTTGTTAAAAATCAAGATGTGAGTACTTCGGTTGCAGCTCAAAATCCACAAATAAGTGATATTTCTTCCAGTCCTATTACTGGAGCAGGACACCTTTCAGATGTTGAATTGACAACTGATTCTCCAGTTTTGAAGACCAAGTCACTAGCTAAAGTTTATGAGCAATGCAATTTTGCTCTTGTAGAACCATCTTCCTTTGAAGAAGCAACAAGTCATGAAGCTTGGATTTCCGTAATGGAGGAGGAGCTTGCCACGATTAATAAAAATGATACTTGGGAGCTAGTTGATAGGCCCGACCAAAAGAATGTCATCGGTGTCAAATGGGTCTATAGAACGAAGTTCAATCCAGATGGCTCCATCTTCAAACATAAAGCCAGACTCGTAGTTAAAGGCTATTCCCAGCAGCCTGGAGTGGACTTTGGAGATACATTTGCTCCTATTGCGAGGCATGAGACAGTAAGATTTCTAATTGCTCTTGCAGCACAGTACAAGTGGAAAATCTATCGTTTAGATATCAAATCTGCATTTTCTAAATGGATTTCTTGAAGAAGATATTTGTGTTGAACAACCTGAAGGTTTTATAGTTGCAGGTGAAGAAGACAAGGTGTATAAGCTTAAAAAGGCTCTCTATGGCCTTAAACAAGCTCCAAGAGCTTGGTACAGTAGGCTGGATACTCATTTGCTATCTCAAGGCTTCAACCAAAGCCTAAATGAGCCTACTTTATACTTTAAAAGGCAAGCTAATGGAAAGTTAATTGTGATATCCATTTATGTTGATGATTTGATGATCACAGGTGAAGATTCTCTTGCGGTTCAAGAAGTTAAAAATGTGATGCTAAAAGTTTTTTAAATGTCTGATCTAGGAGAGATGAAGTTCTTCCTGGGAATGGAGATTTCTCAATCTTAAGGAATTTTCTTGTCCCAAAAAAGGTATGCCTTGAATCTCTTAAAAAGGTTCAAACTTGATAAGTGCAAACATGTTGCAACTCCACTTGTTGTGAATGAAAAGTTAATGAAAGACGATGGAGAAGAGCATGCAGATTCAAAACTTTATAGGAGCCTTATTGGAAGCTTGTTGTATCTGACTGCTACCCGGCCAAATGTGATGTTTGTTTCTAATCTACTGTCCCGACATATGCAATGTCCCAGCACCAAGCATTTTGGAGCTGCTAAAAGGGTATTGAGGTATATTAGAGGAACAACTGATTATGGCATTTGGTACAGAAGTGTGGAGAATGGAGCTCTTATTGGCTATTCAGATAGTGATTGGGGTGGATGTTTCGACGACTACAAAGGCATATCTGGTTACTCTTTTTCATTTGGTTCAGACATTTTTTCTTGGATCACGAAGAAGCAGGATATCGTAGCTCAATTTTTAGCTGAAGCCGAGTATGTGGTTGCTGCATCAAATCAAGGAATTTGGTTGAGAAAAATCTTGTTTGAATTGGATCTTTTTCTAGAAGAACCAACAGTGATCTATGTGGACAACAAATCAGCCATTGCTATGGCTGAAAATCCAGTGCAACATGGAAAGACGAAGCATATCAACATCAGATTTCATGCTTTGCGAAATGCCGAGAAGAATGGCGAAGTTAAGCTGGTGCATTGCAAAAGTGAAGAACAACGAGCCGATATTCTAACCAAGGCTCTTCCCACCAATAAGTTTGAGTTTCGAAGGTCGTTGCAGGGAATTTTAATGAAAAATCTTAAGGAGGAGTGTTAGAAAATTAAGATTTATCTAGAAACTCCTAGTTAGTAGATATTTTATGTAGTGACCAAGTTTTTTATTTACAATGAGTGATGGTTAGTTGGTCACATTAAGTGGTGGTTAGTTGGCCACAAAGAGTGATGGTTAGTTGGCCACATATGTTCTTAATATTGTGTGAGATTTTTTTGTTTGTTTTGTAGTTTGTATTCCTCATATACACACTATATATATGTATGTGTAGCCTATGTATTGAACTATCAAGAAATAAGAAGAGTACTTAAAAACATTTCAGCTTTCTCTTCTTCTTTGCAGTTTTGTAGCAATTTACAGCTACATTTTATTCACTCCTTTAACTTTCTATTTTCTAATCCTTCTTCCCTTTCTTTTGACAGTAATCTCACAAATGAGGACTTGGAGACTCAAATAAAGTATATCAAGGTAGGTATGATTATCCATCTTAAAATTCAATGTCGGCA
>NW_025862818.1:0-1830 GCF_002878395.1 Capsicum annuum
CAAAGTCACCATATCGTGGATATGCTATCTTGCTATATGTTTGGAGTTTATCCAACTCAAGGTCCATGTTGGTTGGTTGGGTTGGGTATCAGTGTGTCATGACCCGAGCCTACCCTCTAGTCGCGACAATGGTGCTTACGGCCATAAGTGACCACAAGCTAACCCATGAGCTGGTACCTGCTGTGAGCATTGAATACAATAGCATTGATATAACGTTAGTATGTGGAAAATAAAGTTGGGTCATAGGTTGGTACCGACTCTGATTTCCTACTATATTTAGGATAAGTTTTTGATGTATTTATAAGTACCCATTGGACCTTTCATTATTAGTTTACACACTTTACACACTTATTATATTATTTTGAGTTTTAAGATACACGATAAGTGGTGTTTTTACCACTCATTCATACTCATTATTCGTTGCGCAATGCCTTGATTTGAATTCATAAATGAGACAAACTTGTGGTTAGATGCACTAATATCCACTCAATGCAGGTAAAAAAGCTAAGGAGGTCAAAAGATATTGATTGCAGTTGAAAATGATAAAGTGGAAGCATAAAAGAGTGCAGTTGAAAACCTGGATTACATCAGGACAGATTACCGTGACTTCGGTACTCTACCTATGGTCGAGGTCAGTCAAGATGGTCAGAGCAACGCGGTCGTGGAATCTAACCACAGTCCCATGGTGCGATCGTAGTCAAATACACATGATCATGGATCAACGGGAACTAGACCAAGGGTAGAATTGTAAAATGTTATGGATAAATCCCAAATCATATATAAGATAAAACCCTTTCTTCTTTAGATATTGCTTGTCTTATAATATAGTTTTGAATTCAAAGCTTGAAACCCTAATTGCGCTAGTATGTAATCAAATTTGTAGACTCAAATTTCTTAGTTTCTTATGGAAGAATGAATGCTTTGGTTGATCCGCATGGTATATCTCTCTTTACTTTTTTCATGAGTTGCTAAGTAATTTAGTCTTGAGATTATGTTGAATTAGTGTGTAATTGTGTATGGGTATTATTATGTTTGCATGGATTTTAGTTGTTGAGTATGTATTTCACTATTGCTTGAGCTTATGAGTTGGGATTTGATGGGTGAAAACTCTAAATTTCCAAATGGGTTTGATGGGTGAAAGCTCAAAGATCTAGAAACCCTTGGTCATCCTCGAAAGAGGGACTTAGGTGAATATTAAGTAACCCAAACATCCTCAAAAGAGGGTTATCGAGGGATAAGACAATGATGAACAACTGAGTCCATGGTTTACTACCCTTTGCAATCTTAGAAAGAAGTGTTTAGGATGTGTAAATCATGTCAAGAGAATCGTCCTAGAAATAAGGATGGTTGGTTGAGATTTTTGGTGGTTACATAAACTCCATACTTATTAGGTGCTCGAAAGATCCAATGGATGAAATTGTTGTGGTTTTATCGAATGATTGACCTCAATGATATTCAACCTAGCCTATCATTTTCTTAACAACTAAATCCCTTGATAAACCAACCTTATCCCACATACCTTACCTCTAAGGAGACATAATCCCAAGATTCCTCCAAACCTTAAATTTAGACCAAAGATAGAATTCAGTCTAGACTGGTTAAACTTTGTGTGAAGAATTTTTGACAAATTCCCCTTCCCCCCCATTTACTTGTAGATGTTGTATCCGTTAGCATTTTGGATAACCTTATAGTAATTTGAGTACCCATATGGTGGAAGTCTATAGCATTCACTCCTCGAGATTCAACCTCGATTTACATTGGGTTACTTAACAACGACCGCCTCACCCCTTAATTATGGGAGTGAGTTGAGCATTATCAATACAGTTTTGA
>NW_025862819.1:0-1085 GCF_002878395.1 Capsicum annuum
ATTTAAATGACAAAGGAACAGATCAAAAAATAATATTTGATAACAATGTATTTAATGAAATAAAAGGAAAAGAGTTAGACTTAAGTGTAGAAAAAATATTCAAAATTCCAACAATAAAAAATATATTTACTAGGAAAAAGGAAGAATATTACGTAGTAAGTCAAAAGGAACATGTAATAGACTGCAGATATGCAAAAGGTAAAGCTAGTATACCACTAGTAACAAAAAGGTTAATTAATAAAGAGATAAACGATATAAAAAGTAGAGAAGACCCAATAAAATATGTACACCTTGGAGATACAGAGATATTAATAAAAGAATATTTTAGAGAAAGAATAGATACACCAATAGAATTATATTTAGCATATGATAGAATTATAAGACCTATAAAAAAAAGCATAATAACAGCGATTAAAGGAAATTTAATTTACCAAAAATTTAAATTTATAATAAGTGAAAATTATTCAGTAGCAATAACAGATAAAAATATAGATAAATCATTAGTATTATATTGGAAAATATCAGGAATAGAACTAACCCCAGGAAGTAAAATATTTACAGCAAGATGTAAAAACATATATGTATTAACAACAAAACATAAAATAATGGGAAAAAAATAAAATTAATAAAATAAAAATAGAAAGTCCTTTTAAATAATTCGTAAAAATAATTGATAATAATGATTATAGTTACAGAAATATACACATAGAAAAAGATTTAGAAATAATAAATGATAGAATAAGTACAACAAAAAGAATAGCTTATGAAAAATCAGAATCAACAAATTCATCAAAAAGAACAAGTTATGAAACAAGTTCAATAGTTAATTTAAATCAATATTACATAACAGGAACAATAAACTAAAAAGAATATTTAATACTCTTAAATACAGGACAAGAAGAAAATTATATAGCAAAATATCTAGTAAAAAATGAGGAAATAAAATCTGATAATAATATATGCCCAGATCTACCAAGAAGCTTAATAAACACTAAAAATATAGCAGAAAAGGAAAGAATAATAGGAGTTAGAAAAATCAAAATAGAAATTGAAATAAAGGAAGAAATGCAAAAAGCAGACATAAT
>NW_025862820.1:0-1096 GCF_002878395.1 Capsicum annuum
CACTCAGTAATGCATTCATGAATCAGTTACACACGCATCAGATATGCGTATTTAGTATTATATGTTCAGCTTGTCAGTCATGTCAGTAATAAGATTATGTTCCTGTTATCAATGTTTAGAATGGACGTCAGTTGTCATTTCTCCCCACTCAGTCAGTCTCATTCGAGGACGAATATTCTCAAGGTGATTATATTGTAATACCCCATACTATTCCTAGCTAATTTCAGCTCAAGAATGCCTAATATTAGCTTCTAAATTGAATGATGACTATTCCTTAAGGAATTTTCAACATTTTTACTTTATGTCCTGAGGAAAAGTATATAAGCTTTCCATTGGTATAAGATTCTCCCAAATCTGATAATCGGGTCAGATATTATGACTATTTCAACTTCCCAACGTAAAATAGCGTCATATTAGTCAGTGCAGAGTAGAGGCATACATGCGTACCAAGTATCCTCACTTCCTCTTTGCCAACTCAAACCAAGCTCAAGGTAACAGTTCTCCTTAAAAGCATACACAGTTTCATGTTCAGTGTTCATCACAAATTGGTATGCAGTTTCATATTCATTTTCACATTATAAACATGGTATCAAGTGCCATTGCATATTCCATTATGCACTCATGTATCGGTTCAGTTATGTAATTATGCATCAGACATGCTTTTTCATTATGAGAAACTTAGTTCCTCAGAATAATCAGTCATGCATTCATGAATCAGTTACACATGCATCAGCTATGCATCCTTATTATTATATGTTTAGTTTGCCAATCATATCAGTAATAAGATCATATTCCGGTTATGCAAGTTCAATATGTTCGTCAGTTGTCTTTTCTCCCCCTCTCTGTCAGTCTCATTCAAGGACGAATGTTCTCAAGGAGTTGATTTTATAATACCCCATAGTTTTCCTAGCTAATTTCATATCAAGAATGCCAAATATTAGCATCTAAATTAAATGATGACTATTCCACAAGGAATTTTCAAGATTTTCACTTTTTTCATGTAGGAAATTCAATAAGCTTTCCATCGGTATAAGATTCGCTTAAAAATGATAATCGGGTAAGAAGTTACGACTATTTCAAGTTCGCATAAAACAGC
>NW_025862821.1:0-6723 GCF_002878395.1 Capsicum annuum
GTGTGAGATCCGTACCCGATCTGGTCAACCAATTTTGGGTACTTTGACCAAAATCGACTGGGAATGTTCTGAAATATTTATAACACCCCGCATTTCGGACGAGAATGAAAATCGTCATTTCCTTTATGTAAAGGTTCCAAAGCCCATAAATCCTATAAAAGTTTAGTGTGTTAATAAATTATGTAGTGTGAAAACCTATTTGAGCGTGAATTGAGATCATAGAGCTCCCCAAGCTCAAGGACAAGTTGAAAGTTTTCCGGTCGTTTGAATTTTAGTGAGCGTTGAAACTTAGGTCAACTTCAATCAATCATTACTATTTGTATATATTAAATTAGAGTGCCTACTATATATTAAATGAAAGATCTTCGAATTATCTTTCCAACGATACCAATTTGGCAAAAATCTAACACCCGAGGAAGAAGTTATGGCTTTGCAAAGTGGAGTGTGTCGTGCAGCATAAGGTGTGCGACGCACACCCTAACTTATGCCATAAGGTGTACGACGCAGAACCTAATGTGTGTGACAAAGAGTGTGCCGCACAACCTATATTATGCGATAAGGTGTGCGCCGCATACGTTATTACTCAAGTGACTTAAACACTTCGTTTTTGGGGCAAAATGGTCCTTTTCCCACCCTTATTTAGCCATAAACACGAAATTCAGACTCCAAACACCCCAAAATACACCTTCATTCATCAAAATTGCTCAAGAACTCTCCTTAGGGTTTCAAAATAAAAACCCAAGCAACTCAAGATTCAACCGTGGGTTTTTGAAACTAATTACATATTTGGAATCCCCAAAATGTAGGCTTCAAGAAGCACCTATCATCTTCGCATATAGAGGTACGTGGGGTTATCCTAAAAATTTCACGGGCTTTAAAAAATTCATGTTTTCAAAAATGGGGGTTTTGAAATTACTAATATGATTATGTTTTAAACTTTTTATGATATTGATTTGGTCTTTAGGCCTATTCCCATAGTGTTTTGATATATGATATATGTATATGCATGTATTCCAAAAAGATGTTAACTTGAGAGCATGAATTATATGAAATCCCTCTCTTGATATGGTTTTGTTCTGAATTCTCATATGATATGAAATGTTTGAAATTTTCTTGACGAGCATGACATGAGATATTTCGGAAATGGTTATGACTTTTGACTTGCAAGGAGAGGGTTGCTTTGCATGAGAGAATGATATGACATTGATGGCTTGCAAGTCGGGTATAACGATACCCTACGGAATATGATATTTGATTGAATTAAATGAAGTTTGAATGCACTGATTTTACATGAGATAGGTGGATGCCTGAAGAAGGCGTTTGAGTGTAAGGGCTCATCGCTGAAAACCATGTTTGCCGACATGGGAGTTTGGTACCAGACTAAGTTATCTTGTGTACTTGACTTTATGTCATTCTCAAATTGAGACTATGGTTAGGAGCTCAGGCTAAGTGATCTTGGGCACTACTATACTTTATTGGGTCGGGACACCCTGCTGTGTGATCTTGTGTGTCCTCCCCTCACTTATACTCTAATCTCGGCGGCAACCGAGGTTTGACAGTTGGTGTAAATTATGTAGGGTATTCCACCTAGCTCAGCTGCATAACATCGTTGTTGAAAAACTATTGCATTATGCCCATGTATTTTCAAATGATTTGGTATGAAACTGCTTTATAATGGCTCCCACCTATATTTGGTCAAAAAATATATATTATATTTTATTTTGATTTCTCTGCGTACCATTACTTTTGTATTGACCCCCATCCCTCTCAGGTTCGTAGGCACAGTTTAGGAGTCCAAATAACCAGTAGATCTCTTCTGACAAGTTTAAAGAATCAAGTGGTGAGCCTTTTATATTTCGGAAGGCCTGATGTCTGCCAGTTTGTTTATTATTTGTTAGTTTTGGGTCTACTGGGGGCCTTGTCCCTGTTTTCAGATAGTTATTTATTTCAGTCATGTAGTAGAGATTTTGCAGACAGTTTTTCAAATGTTGATAGAGATTTTGGGGCACTATTCCCCGTTATTGATTTCATATGATTCTTGATCATGTTTCCGTAGTATTGTTTATCTTCCGCATTTTTGTTATCATACAAATTATGTGCAAGAATTACTAGACTGATAGGGGTGTTTCGGGTCTTCATGGTTCAGAATGCTCGTCACGACCAGGGCCCGGTTCGGGTCCTGACAAACTTGGTATCAAAGCACGGTTCATGGTCCTAGGGTGTCTGCGAAATTACATCGAGTAGAGTCTTGTTTATGGGTGTGTAGTGCGCCAGACTTATAAGCAGGACGCTACTAGGCATTTAGGAATGTCTCTCTTTCTTCATGTTCTAGTTCGTGCAATATAGTCAGAATGTTCCTCTTTCGTACTCTCATTCGTGCTATGGTGTTGCCCATATGAAAGTAACATTCATCCCAAATTCTTTCTTTACTCTGATGTTCTCAGGTATGTCCCATTATTGGGGTGATTCAAGTGCAAAAAGTTTAGAATCTACATGATATAGTCGTTTTCGATTGGGTCACATAAGATTTTAACAATTATGCAAAGACTCGAGGGGAGTCTGTTAGTGCTTCAATATGTTTTGATTCTGATTTAAACATTGATCTTGATGGAATCATGCTTTCCAGATTAGGAATTAAGTGCATCTAGTTTCTCTCAAAATCTTGTTACAGATGTGGACAATGTATAGCAGAATGGTGGAACTGCATTTCCACCCGAATAGTAGCATAAGTTAAAGCTTCGTTGTCATGACCTATCGGTAATGAAATTAGACCAAGGAGTTGGTGATGTGAATTCATAAATTTAGAAGTCAGAGTGAGGGTGATTTTTGTGTAAATAAATATTTCTGTTGAATAACCGATGTTTGAGGATGATTTACCCCTTTCTAGAGATAAACTAATGTGGTAGTTAGTAGCACGTGTGGATGGTATGGTAGCCCATGGGGGAAGTATTTTACTCAAATTTTTATTTATACAGAGTAAGATGTGTATTCTTAGACCATTAAATATTATGTGTCAATTTTCTATCTCTTGTAATATGTAATCTTGTTATCATGGTGTTTTTGAAAAAAAAATATTTTAAAGTCTAGTGAAGCCGTGTAAGACCTATTTCGATTCACTAGCAACTTGTTGTTCAACTTGATGTTCTTGTGTTGGTTTAATATATGTATAGCTGAATCTGTTTGCATGAGATTGAGTTGGTAAATAGGTGATTCGTCCTTGTGAGTTAGTTTAGTATAAGGTAGAGAAGGAGTTGTTAGTCAGGGTGATTTGTTGGTTGCTTGAATGTGAAAATGGCTATATTAGCGAGTAAGTTATGATTATAGACTCGTGGTTGTTGTGGATATTGAAGGTAGTCTAAATGCATGATTGGGTAAGTAAGATTGATGTGAACAAATAGAATATGTAGATGAGATCGTATTGAAGTATAATATAAGAATTAAGGTTGATCATGTCTATTATATGACTTTGCCCGTTGACCTTCTTTTCATTGGTAGTTGTGAACTAGTACTACTTATGAGAAGGTATGTAGCAGATTTTGAGGTGTTTGAATAGAATGTGTCAATTTTACGGACTAGCATATTATGTTGCATCCTTCAGTGGTGGTAGATGATTGATGTTAGAACATTGGCTTGAATTTAATGCAGGATATGGATGTAAGAATAGTGACATGAGATTAATAATGTATGTTTTGTGGGATTAAATTAGTAGGCTTGATGTGTTGAAATAATACATACTAATGGACTATGATAAGGAAGACCGTAAGGCCAAGATTGATTATTGTTGTTATGAAGTTTTAGTGTACTAGTATTTCTTGATGTTTATTTCATGGTTTTCAAGTGAGAATCATGTGTAAGGTTGGGTTGTAAAATCATGTTTAGCGCTAGACCTTAAGTTTCAAATGATTGAAGTCCATGAAGGTGGATGTGATGATTTCATGGTTAATAATGCTAGTTATATGGAAGTGATCCCATAGGCTTGAATGGTGTATGCAATAGATTAAGTTTATGTTATTCGTAACAAAGTATGATGTTGCATGTATAAGGTAGAAGTATGCCCAAGGTGATATAGAGTTGTGGCATTTCTCTAAGACTATTACATGTTACGTGTGGCTAGTAGTACCGTTGAGTTTCTAGATGGAGAAAGACTAGTAGATGTTATGTGGATTCTAAGTAGCAAGGTTAAAGAGTTTTGATTGATAGTGTTGAGCCTTTTTTTTTAATATGATCTTGATTCTCATAGTAATGAGACATAAGTTTGGAGTCGCGATATTGGTACGCTATGTCGAAAGTGGTTTGGTTCATCAGAGGCTTGGTGATATCCATGTTAAGTGTTATAATCTAAGTTTGAGTTTTGAAGGTTGAACCGATAGAAATAAGTGTACGAGTATTATACAATAACTATTGGGGTTTTAGAAAGATAGAGTATATCGAAGAAAGTAGTAATAGCAGTGGATTTTCCACTTTCAAGTGTAGTCATTCGGGTGAGTTCTATGATATATGTGTACTGTCGTTTCTCAAACCCCAGAGTATCGTAAGTGTAGTTCATTTAGAACTAGTAAGGGATCTCCCAAACTTAATATGATGGCTTGAAGCCAAGGGGGAGATAATAGAACGAATAACCAAGTCAGACTCTCAGATTCTAGTAGTGATGTCATGATAATATAGAACGTCAGCAAGTGAGGTGAGACTCAACCCACCCTTATCTCAGTACCTTTAAGTGATCCCAATACATGCTCATGCCTTACATGTCAGTTCAATAATCATAGTTCGTGATCATTCTTGTGATAGAGAATCATGTACTCTTCCAGTTCTAAAAATGAAGATTTTCAGTGTCGGAATCATATTCCATATGTTATGAACTCTAAATTGAGGTCATGCAGCTCATGACTCATGTATTCATGCTTTATAGTGTGCTCAGTTCCCATAATTCATGCCTTATTCTTTATGATGGGCAAGATATAGTTCATAGCCATGTGTGCACCAATTTAGAACTTTTTAGCTTTCTGTGATAAATCCTGGATGTTGATTTGCTATTCCTCAGGCCTCAGTTATGTGTCAAGTTTCATACAATATCCTTCCATGCTTCAAGATCTTGTGTTCTAGCCTTTTGTGACTCCTTCTTAAATGAGGATGGTTGTGAGGAGTAAATGTTTCTTGTTGATGGAAGATCATAGTATGCTTATTTTAGATAAGGCCATAAGTGTGAAGTAAGGTTGGGGCCATGTATTTGATGCATGTGACGGTTAGCTGAGAGGGTTGTGTGTGTATGTTCTTGGGGTAACGTGTGGGAGCTATATCGATAGATGGTTAGTAGAATATGTGAAGTGTGTCTTTATGAGTGTTTACTTTGAAGTTCATATGTGGTTATAGAGATAGGCTTGAATGACATGTTAGAATTTTTGTTAAGGAACGCTATATGCACTAGCGACTTCGTAGTAATAGTTCAGAGTTACCCATTGAAGTGGTAAGGCATGATAGGCTTAGGGTGTGATCTTTTAAGAGATATAGAAGGTGGAATCTTATGGTTTAAACTTGTATTGTGGAATGGCATGTAGTATTTTGCGAGTTGGAGTTAGGCCTGATCACGGTGAAGAGGATTTAAGTTACTATAGACATTACTAGAAAGATTTATAAATGCAAATACGAGAACAAATAAGTTGGATCAAATGAATGTGGTATCTATGGGTAATAGTACAATTAAGGGAGTATTCGAGGGGTGTGCTAATCTTTAAAGTAAGAAGTCGCACTGACTAAGGCCTGAAAATTCTATCCTGATTTATGAGTTATATGTCTATATTCCAGACTGCAGAGTAGTGTAAATGTTGTGATTTCCCTCAGTTGGATATCTTATGCAATCCATACTCAAGATTCATGGCTTCCTATTACTGCTAGAACTTCTTTAGAGAGAGTGTTGAAGAGATACTCCAGTTAAGTATAAGTGTCTGGTATAATTCAGTCTGTAATTCAGTTTAACAGTCGGGCAGACAAGTTACTATGGTTTTTCCACCTTTTCACCCAGTCCTACTATCCGAAGTTTCATGTGTATGG
This sequence comes from Capsicum annuum, assembly GCF_002878395.1. Lineage (NCBI taxonomy): Eukaryota > Viridiplantae > Streptophyta > Magnoliopsida > Solanales > Solanaceae > Capsicum > Capsicum annuum. The sequence goes on from NW_025862821.1 coordinate 6,049, forward strand.
ACATTCCCAAGAGACAATCTATTCCATCCATATAAATTGTGAATTCAGTTCATTCCAAGCATCATGTTTCAGATTCAGCTATCTATTCATGACTCGGTGCATAAAAGTTCAGCGTATAATCTCAAAATTTTCCAAGTATTTTAGCTCAAATAGTGTAATACCCTTGTACGATCTAAGTCTTGATGTCTTATGATTCGTACTTGCATAAGTTATCACTTCCTAATTCAATATGTATGATTGGATCATGAATATTTCAAGGGAATCCTAAATTTTCAGCACAAATCAGCTTCTTGAAGCAAAAAAACTCAAGTCAGCTCAGAATTCAGTTTCATGATAGAAGTTTAAATATTTCAGATCAGTTATGTCCTTTCTTAGAAGGAACATCATGTCCGCGTTATTCCATACCTTTAAACATCAACAAGTTCCTTGGGATCATTCGTCCCCGAATGATCCCAAGGGGGAGATAATGTAACACCCCGCATTTCGGACGAGAACAAAAATCATCATTTCCTTCACGTAAAGGTTCCAAAAGCCATAAATCCAATGCAAGTTTAGTGTGTTAATAAATTATGTAGTGTGGAAACCTATTTGAGCATGAATTGATATCATAGAGGTCCCCAAGCTCAAGGACAAGTTGAAAGTTTTCCTATCGTTTGAATTTTAGTGAGCGTTGAA
>NW_025862822.1:0-1135 GCF_002878395.1 Capsicum annuum
CACCATACACTTTTGCAAGAATCTGTTGCCTCAAGTCATCTACATATGGTACACATAGCCGACCCTAAAAATACAATACACCATCTAAAGCTGGTCCATATATCTGCTTTTGCTTCCCAAGTAGCTCCCTAAATGAACTAATTCCACCAAAGAACTTTGACTAGAGGGACTTTTTTATTCCTCAATTTGCAAATTTGATAACCAAGGATTTCGACTGGAACCTCTTCATAAGAGAGATTTTTCTAAACATCTATGCCCTATATAGGGATTACAATTGTTGGGTCACCTATGCATTTCTTAAGTAAGGTGACATAAAACACTGGATGTACAAAAGCTAAATCTAAAGGTAACTCAAGCTCATAAGCTACTTTTTTGAAATGGCTGAGAATTTCGTAAGGATCGATATATCAGGGACTGAGCTTCCCCTTCTTTCCAAACCTCTTCACTTCTTTAATAGAGAAGATTTTCAAATAAACATAATCCCTAATCTCAAACACGAGATCCTTTCTGTGCACATCACTATATGATTTTTTTTCGGCTCTGAACTATCTTATGCCTTTCCCTGATCAACTAAAATTTTTCTAAAGTGTCAAATACCAAGTCATGCCCTACTACTATAGCCTCATCCACTTCAAACCAACCAATGGGAGATCTATATCTCCTCCCATTGAGCATCTCAAATGGAGCCATCTAAATGCTAGAATGATAACTGTTGTTATATGCGAACTCAATCAAGGGCAAGTGGTCTTCCGAACTACCCTTATAGTCAATGGCACAAGATCTTAGCATATATTTTAGAGTCTGGATGGTCCTTTCTGCTTGACTATCTGTCTGAGGATGAAAGGCTGTACTAAGGTGAACTTGGGTAACAAGGCCCTTTTAGAAGGCTTTCCAGAAATGAGAGATAAACTACATACCTCTATTTGAAATGATGGATAATGGAACTCTATGTAATCTGACCAACTCTCTAACATAGATCTTAGAATAATCCTTGACCGAATAAGAGGTATGAACTGGTAAGAAATGAGCATATTTCATCATCCTATCTATGATAACCCAAATCGAGTTACACTGATGACGAATATGATGTAAACACATTACAAAGTCCATGTTCACTTCTTCCCATTTTTATGTG
>NW_025862823.1:0-3067 GCF_002878395.1 Capsicum annuum
TTAAATGTAAGAGAACAGGTTAGTTGGCCCTTTTGAATTTTAGAAATTTAATGCCCAAGGTACTTAATACCTTTGTAATGTCCAAGCACTCTAACAGTAAGTTTTTTTTATGCGAAAATATATGTATACATGCAATGTTCACTTCAGTTAGAGTTCAAACAAACTTTCACTTTATTTTAGAATGGTTTATATATTTTTTTTGGACGTGTGTTGCCCCCCATTTGTAGCTTTGAAATATGCTTATGCTCATATATCTTCTCCTTAGTGTATTGTTGCTATATTTTAGTGATTGGTGATTAGTTGCTAATTTTATCCTTTTGATTGTTTCATGTACACCCGCGGGAGCTGAAGTTCCGCGATGGAACTCAGTCTGACCCATATGTCGGGTCAACTCATCAAAGTTCGCTGTTCCATCGTTAGAAGTCGATCTCATTAAATGGGACCTAGCGTACCTTATACTTTCGTTTCATCTTACTATAGGGACATCTCTTTAGCTAACGTTGTATTTCTTCGAATATGCATCCTCTGTATGGTTTGATTGAATTTGGGTTGGCTTATGGTGCGTTTGGTTTTGTTTGGATTCAAAATTTTTGGAAATAGTGTCCTTCAGGTAATTTTTGTCTATTTGATGTCCATAAGTATAATAACGCATAATTATTTGACACCTCATTTTTTCCATGAATTAACTTTTTTTAATAAAAGATATAATTTCTTCTCCCTCTAAGTATAAGTTTAATAGCAAACTTCTTGTTAAAATTTGTTCACGCACTAAATCACTTCTTTTATAAATGTTAGTAAGCCACTTAATTTGGCTTAATTGGACTTCTAAGTGAATCCCCAATTGGGCTTAATTAGTTAAGTCGTGTAATTTTACAAGCAACTCACCATCAAAATGTGAGTTCGCTCAATTTTAATATCGTACGAATGTTGGATACGTTTCATATTTCTTAACGTTATTTTAAGTTCTTCCAAATTTCAAAAGTCTTCCAAAACACAAGATATATACGTGTTACACTACCATATTGAGGTATATCTTATTATTTTTCCTACTACTATGACAATTATTTTCTTCCTATTATAATTGTTCATTACTATCCTTATCACTAATATTTATTTATTTTATCACCGCCATTACCATCATTATTACTATTAAGTTACTATCATTATTATTATTATTAATTATTATTATTATTATTATTACTACTATTATTATTAATATTATTATTATTATTATTACTATCAGTATTACTATTATTATTACTATTATTATTATCTCATCTTCATTACACTTATGTATTGTCGTTTATTTCTCACGTATTTTCAATATAACTATAAATACATTTGAGTGAATTTTATATCCTTTCATATTTTCAAATATATTCACATTTTGTCTTAAATAAATTATTTATACTTCAAATTACAAAAAAAAATAAATTATTTACATATTCAACTCTACGCATTTAAAAAATAATAAAAAAAAATTTATATTATCACAATTATAAAAAGACATTTTTCATCTTAAAATATCTACGTAATATATATATACAATAATTACAGTACTCTGTTGATACGTGGTAGTGTCACGCTTCCTATGCCTTAAGCCTTTTTTTTTTATAAAAATAATAAATATATAATAAAGTTTTCTTATCACTGTTTAAAGCAAATAACGAATAAAAATTTTTCTAATATTTTTCTAAACTAAGCGTAAGGACTATCTTTGGATAAGATCTAAGGAGTGCCTAACACCTTCCTCTCGAGTAACCAAAACCCTTTCTCAGAATCTCTAAAACGTTTTCGATAGACTAAAACAGAGTTTATCAATAAAAACGGTTTTCTTAATTTTCCTAAAAGTTAGGTGGCGACTCTAAAAAAAATATAATAGTTTTCAAATACCAAGAGTCACGACATACCACCATATGCCGTGCGTTGTTTCGTTCGATTCGAAACAGGGCTTGATAGAGTGGCGACTCTGCTGGGGAAATAATGAACTTAGGTTTTAACCTTAACATGCTTAGTTTAGGATTTTTATGATTTATTATGTTATTTGCTTTACGTATATTTATATTATGCTCTGTGTGAAAGGGCGTAAGCCAAATCCAAACTTGCATTCCTTATTTGTTTGAACGACACTACTTGTTACTGCTTTATTACTTGCATTATCTTATCGAGTCTTGGTCGTACATAATTCACACACTGAACACGCGAAGGGTGTGCTACACTCTTCCAAACCTTCTTTGGATTCCTTAGTTTTAGAGTCGGTGCAATTAGGTTAGTGTACCTTCTCGCAGATATTCAGTCCCACTCTTAAACATTTAGGGAAACAATCTTACTCTAGTAATAGTTCATGCTGCATAAACCTTAGGCGGGATGGTCCAAGGTATAGTCTTCGCAACTAGGAAACCACTCTTTCGTCAGAAGGTTATGAAACCTTTATGACGTATTTTGTGTTAGAACTGATTCAGATAGTCCAAAAATTGACCATTAATGGATTCAGAACAATCACCAAATGCCCTTCCTTGGGTTGGGGCAACACAGCAATGAGTAGTTCGCTCCAGGACCCCACCCCCTCGAGAGCAAGATGCCGGCCGAGATGGAGCTGGGAGCAAACCTAGACTTTCCTGGGGCTTGCCTTACCTCAACATCTAAATAAATAAAGGGCGGGCGCCTAAAAAAAACCAGCCCTGCCTCTTCAAGAAAGCTTTGCTTGGTAGGCGCTGCCTACTCACTCGGACAATGCTCTGACTTCCGTGCACAGATATAGATTCATTCCTCGTACCTGGTCCAGCCTCACAACCCTTAGCGAGTTGGTGAGCTTGAGCTTGCATGCTGCCGGCTCATCCATTGCTGATGCTTTTCCCGCCGTCTATACCTTTTATTGCTTTGCTCCTGCGACCGGCGCCCAGATTCACCTTCTTTTACTCTTTCTTCATCCGCCATCATTGTCAAGTCAATAGATATAGATTATTACCCCAACTCGCCAACATTTGACTCTCCTATTACAGAGCATTGTTAGAACCCTGCTTTACCAATATCTTTCTCAAAGTCCATGAAAGCCGAGTGTTCTAAA
>NW_025862824.1:0-6018 GCF_002878395.1 Capsicum annuum
TACCTATCAACATTCGAGGATGAATGTTGATAGGTAGGTCAAGAATACTATGAAAATGAGTATATAGAGAAAAATCATCTTGCCCAAGCATATACTCCATTCTAGATTTTTTTGGATATCGTAGAAAACACACAAGCCAAGATAAACATAGCAGTAAGGATTAAATCAAAAGAGAACGATACCTTTGACATGCTCAGGATTCGTAGGAAAGAGTGGGGATATTTGGCGCACATATCTGCTTCGACTTCCCAAGTAGCACTCTCCATGGATTGATTTTGCCAAAGCACTTTAACCAAAGGATCTTCCTTGTTTCTTAGCCTACGAACTTGAAAGTCAAAAACCTCAACCGGAATCTCTTCATATGAAAGACTATCTTGAATACCCGAACTTTCGGAAGGATCAATCATAAAAGAATCACCAATAGACTTCTTAAGCATAGAAACATGGAAAACCGGATGGACGTTAGATAAATCCATGGGTAATTCAACATTATACGCTACCTTCCCAATGCAATCCACAATCTTATAGGGACCAATGTAACGGGGACTTAGTTTTCCTTTCTTCCCAAAGCTCTTCACCCCTTTCATGGGTGAAACTTTCAAGTACACTAAATCACCAACATTAAATTCAAGGTCTTTCCTTCTTACATCTGCGTATGATTTTTGACGACTTTAGGCGGTTTTCAACCTTTTGCCGAATTAACTTAACCTTCTCCATGGCCTCGAACACCGCATCTGGTCCAGTCACGGCAGCCTCAGCAACTTCAAACCAACCAATGGGTGATCTACACCTTTTACCATACAAAGCTTCAAACGGGGCCATTCCAATAGTAGCATGAAAACTGTTATTGTAAGTAAACTCGATTAATGCTAAGTGCTCATCCCAACTACCTTTAAAATCACGCACACAAGCCCTCAATATATCTTCTAAAGTCTAAGTGGTCCGCTCGGCCTGACCATCTATTTGCGGATGGAAAGCAGAAATTAAATGAATTTGGGTACCGAGACCCTTCTGGAAAGATTTCCAAAATTGAGAGGTAAACTGAGTACCTCTGTCAGAAATAATAGCCAAAGGATTCCATGAAGTCTGACGAGTTCCCGAATATATATTCTAGCATAATCTCCAACTGTATATGATGAATGCACAGGCAAGAAATGAGCTGATTTATTTAGCCGATCTACGACAACCCAAATCGAATCATGATGGCGACGAGAAAGAGGTAAACCAACTATGAAGTCCATATTCACTTCTTCCCACTTCCAAGTAGGAATGCTAAACTCTTGCATCACGCCACTGGGCCTTTGATGCTCTATTTTAACCTGTTGACACGTGGAACACTTCACCACAAATTCTGCTATGTTCCTCTTCATACCGTTCCACCAATAGATTTTCCGTAAATCATGGTACATTTTGGTAGCACAAGGATGGATGGAGTATCGCGTACCATGCGCTTCCGCCATAATACTCTGCTTCAAGTTATCAACATCAGGAACACATAATCTTTCTCGGAGTCTCAAAATGCCATCTCTCCCTTAGGAGAAAACCTCAACCTTTTGGTCTTTAACTAACTCTTTTAACTTGACCAAGGTAGGATCCCTATCTTGCTTCTCCTTTACTTCCGAAACTAAAGAGGATTTGGAATCGCTTTGCACTCCTATACTACCCTCAGCATCACCAAACAACCTAATCCCCAATCTAGCCAAACGATGTACCTCACGGGAGAACTCCTTCTTACCAATCTCCACATGTGCTACGCTACCCATGGACTTCCAGCTAAGGGTATCTGCTACTACATTGGCCTTGCTCGGATGATATAGCACGCTTATATCATAATCTTTCAACAGTTCTAACTATCATCTCTGCCTAAGATTCAACTCCTTTTGGGTGAATACATACTACAAGCTCTTATGGTCCGTGAAAACGTCGATATGGACACCATACAAATAATGTCTCCAGATTTTCAAAGCAAAAACCACGGCAGCTAATTCAAGGTCATGGGTAGGATAATTCTTCTCATGAGGCTTTAGCTACCTGGAAGCATAAGCTATAACCTTACCCTTTTGCATCAATACACAACCCAAACCGACTCTGGAAGCATCGCAATACACCACAAAACCATCAACACCGTCAGGCAAAGTCAACATAGGGGCTGAAGTGAGTCGAGTCTTCAACTCCTGAAAACTCTTCTCGCAAGATTTGGACCACATGAACTTTACTTTATTTTGGGTAAAATAGGTCATAAGAGACGTAATAAATAAAAATCCTTCAACAAAACGACGATAATAACCAGCTAGACCCAAGAAACTTCGGATATCAGAAGGAGAAATAGGTCTAGGCCAACTTTTTATAGCCTCTATTTTTTGAGGATCAACTCTAATACCTTCGGAAGAAATAACATGACCCAAGAAGGCTACAGATTTTAGCCAGAACTCATACTTACTGAACTTAGCATACAATCGATGAGTTTGAAGAGTTTCCAACAAGATTCGGAGATGATCCATATGATCACCCTCACTTCGAGAGTAAATAAGAATATCATCAAGAAATACTATTATAAATAAATCCAGATATGGTCGGAATACACGGTTCATAAGATCCATGAAAGCCATTGGAGCATTAGTTAACCCAAAAGACATCATTAGAAATTCAAAATGACCGTAACGGGTTTGGAAGGCTGTCTTGGGGATATCACATTCCCTAACCTTAAGTTGGTGATAACCGGATCTGAGGTCTATCTTCGAAAAGTAGCTCGCACCTTGTAATTGATCAAATAAATCATCAATTCGAGGAAGTGGATATTTATTCTTGATAGTAACCCTATTAAGCTGTCGGTAATTAATACACATCCATAAAGAACCATCTTTCTTACGCACAAACAGGATAGGTGCACCTCACGGGGACACACTAGGTTTGATAAAGCTTTTGTCTAAAAGATCTTTCAATTAATTCTTCAACTCTTTAAGTTCCGCAGGAGCTATGTGATACGGAGGAATAGAAATAGGTTGAGTATCGGGAAGAAGGTCAATCCCAAACTCTATTTCTCTATCAAGAGGTACTCCAGAGAGATCTTTTGAAAAGATATCAAGAAACTCATTAATAACATTAATTGACTGAATGGTCGGGGTTTCAGACTTAGTGTCATTAACCCAAACCAAATGGTGGATGCAACCCTTGGAAATCAACTTTCTAACTTTAAGATAGGATATGAAACGACCCTTAGGAATCACAAAACTCCCGGACCATTCGAGGATAGGTACATCAGGAAATTGAAACTTGACCATAAGGGCACAACAATCAATAGATGCATAGCATGAGTAAAGCCAATCCATACGCAGAATGATATCAAAGTCAACCATATCTAGCTCAATCAAATTAGCATACATTACCCGATAAAAGACAGTAATGGGACATTTCTTATACACCCGCTTAGTAATGACAGACTCTCCTACCGGAGTAGAAACTAAAATAGGCTCAGAAATTAGTTCAGGATCCGTTTTAAAATTTACAGAAACCAGAGGTATCACATAAGAAAAACTTAAACCGAGGTCCATCAACACATAGACATTAAAGTAGAAAATACGGAGCATACCAGTGACAACATCGGGAGAGTCCTCCTACTCCTGACGAGGTGGTATAGCATAGAAATGATTCTGGTATTGACCGCCAGCAGTACTAGATAAAACACCCTGAGGAGAAACTGGACGGGCTGCGGGAGGCAGGGCACTGGTTGCCTGACTCTGGGGACGGGCATCACGTCTCCGCTTCTGGCATACGGACAGTATCTAAGTCCGTGGCCCAACTTTTCACAACTAAAATAGCCTCACTTCCCTATATAACACTCTCCAAAATGGTCTTTACCACACTTAGCACACGAAGAAGGATAAGGCTAGTTGTTTACACTGTCCTGAGACCTGGAAGGTACCGACCTATTCCCGAGCTCCTGCCTGCCCCGATATACAAAAGTACTAGATGAGGAAGGCGCAGGTATAAACAGACGTCTCTGAAACTGAGGGCGACTCCCTCCAGAGAATCTAATCTGACCAGACCCCTATTGCTCTGATCTGACTCTCTTAATCCTTCTTACTCTTTCTCTTTCCTTTATCTTGTCTGACTCAATCTGTTGGGCATGAATCATTAACCTAGAAAGATCAATCTCCCTATTGATCATAGCAGATCTACGTTCTTTCACCACATAACTCGACACCTCAGTTAGAAACTTGCTCATACTAGTCCTCGAGTCAGCCATCATATTGGGAGCGTACTTTGATAGCTGATTAAAATTAAGACAATACTCCTTAACCGATTTGGAGCCTTGTCTCAAATTCATAAACTCTTCTATCTTAGCTTTCTGTAACTCAAGAGGAAAGAATTTATCCAAGAAAGCATCTTAGAATAATTGCCAAGTCACCGAAGCGGTATCTTCCTCTCTACCCTTATTCCACATCTGCACCCAGTCATAGGCAACATCCTTCAACTGATAAGAAGCTAGCTCCATACTTTCTTCCTCGATCATGTGCATAATCTGTGTAATTTTCTTTATTTCATCAACAAACATCTGTGGGTCCTCACCTGCTCTTGACCCATGAAACTCTGGTGGATTCATCCGCATAAAGTTACGAATTCATGCTACTGCCGAATTATTTTACTATGGAGGTGGAGCATTGGCCTAAGTATTAGCAGTAACTGCCTGGGCTAGCATCTAAAAAGTTGCCCGAAATTCGGCATGGGATACTATCTCATGTAATAGATCAATGGGTTGAGGTTGGTTGTTGTTTCCGCGTGCTCAACATAGAGGCATTTTCTATCATAAGAACGCATGAATTAACAGCAGAAGGAAACAATTGTAAGCAAGATAGACTCTTGTAGAAAGAAAGAAATGACTTTCCCTAGAATGCTCCGCAGCCTCTTGATCATAGGTGTGGCGCGCTACACACCGATGCTCAAGATTCTACGTAATGCAGCTTGTTAGACTTCCTAGGACTCTTTACAACCTTAGGATTTGATACCAAGTTCGTAACACCCCAAAATATCATCCCAAGATGCCACATGGTGCCCAAGGCTACACGTAGCCTTAAGCTAACCCTTTAAGCCAAAATACCCTTGGGTTCTAACACAACAACATACATGCTATGCTAAGGATATATATATAAGTACATATCATATTACCTCACATATGGCACGGAATATCATTAGACTGTACATATATGAAATGTCTATACACAAACCAACCCAACAATACACTAGTCTGACATAGCCTCTACACAAAAAAATCAATGAGCTATTGGAACAAATCCCCAACTGACTCAACAGACCAAAGGGATCACAAAACAACAGCACCAAAACTAGCAACTTGGTCCTCGAACCATAAGGACTCACCACTGAAGAAATGTAGATGTGGCACTCAGGTATCACTGTCGCAGCTGCGGCTGAGGACCTGAACCTACATCATGGTAAGAATATAGCCCATAGAGAAATATGTGGGTCAACACAAGATACGTACTGAGTATGTGGGGGCACATGTAAAATATAAATAATATCATAAGTTTTGTAAAAACGTATATACAAACCATAATGACACACCTGTCTTGAGTGACATTGAACATATAACTCATAACATCTTAGATAGGAAATGTAGGAGAAAAACCTCATAAATCATTATAGATCATCATAGACAACTTGACTTACCACATCAAAACTCGGAGTGACTCAGTATTTTAATAAACATGACTCTTATGTACAGGGGAGTTTTCTATAACCGACAACCCCACATGAGCTACGTGGAATACCAATGTTTGAAACCCCCGTTGGTGGAAGCGTCATACTCTTTGCCTGGGAGTACAACCTTAAAACTGCAATAATCACAATTGAACTCTCTGGCCAATAATATCATCATCAAACAACCCTACGCTGGCATATAGGTTTAGGGAAATACCAAATTTTCCTCTCGGTGCTAAGTACTACTCCCCGACAAGCTCAGAACGCGTTAGGAAATCCACCACAACATCACAAGGGTCTATC
>NW_025862825.1:0-1057 GCF_002878395.1 Capsicum annuum
TGTTGAGGGTGCAACTTGGGAAGCTGAGGCAAATATGCGATCCAAGTACCCGCACCTATTTTCTGCGAACTCCGATCAAGCCAAAGGTACCATTTTTTCCTAAATCATGCACTTTTGATAAAAGTTGCAGCAATTCAGTTGTCATTTATTATGTGTTCAGCTATAGTTTCTTGAATTTATGCATTCTATGTTGCATTCGGAGTGAGAAATGATGTGGTGATGAGACTAACGAATGGTTTCGGCTATATGCTTTATTCCCTATTTAATCTTGGGATGTCTAAAGTCATTCGAGGACGAATACTTCCAAGGGGGATGATGTAATACCCCGAAAAATTTTTTGTTGAAATTTTGTGCGTAAACGTGTTGGGTTCTATCTTCTAGAATGAATTATAAATTTTCCATGCGGAATGTCTTAGATTATGACCCACCATTGCATAGAGTATCGAATAAAATTTCCAACGATATATGGATCATCTAAAATGGACACTCGAGCGATGAGTTATGAACATTCCGATCGAACCGTGAATAGTAGCGAACAGTAAAACATGCAGGAAAAAGTACTAAGGCCTGGCGTATTTTTTCTCCAACTTCAAACGATCATAACTCCTTGTACATAAAGTTCTGGGTGATTTACTAAATATCAATGGAAAGCTCTGCAAGTCCTCTTTCTAATGAAATTGGTTTCATCCAATTTGTCTATCGGAGCTAATATTTATGGTCGATCTACTTCAGCCTATAAAAGGTGAATTTTTGGGTCAACTTCAAACAATCATAACTTCTCGTACACAATAATCTGGGTGAGATACTATACATAAACAGAAATATGTGAGAGTTTTCATTCTAATGAAATTGGTTTCATACAATTTGGATATTGGAGTAAAACGTTATGGTTGATCTACTTCAGACTATCAAAACAGTCCACCAAAGGTTAGATTTGAGAATTATTTGATTTTAGGGGCGTTTTGGTCATTCCCCCCACCCAAAATCCATCCAAACCCTATATTAAAGTCTATTAGAAGTATTCTATATTATATTTCATCAAATTCCCCTCCCCCCC
>NW_025862826.1:0-2535 GCF_002878395.1 Capsicum annuum
AAGTTTCCCAATGATATGTGGATCATCCAAAATGGACACCCGAGCGATGAGTTATGAACATTTCGATCGAACCGTGAATAGTAGTGAACAGTAAACGTGCCGAAAAAAGTACTAAGGCCTGGCGTATTTTTTCTCCAACTTTAAAAGATCATAACTCCTTGTACATAATAATACGGGTGATCTACTATATATCAATAGAAAGCTCTATGAGTCCTCTTTTTAATGAAATTGGTTTCATCCAATTTGTCTATCGGAGCAAAAAGTTATGGTCGATCTACTTCAGCCTATCAAAAGTGATTTTTTGGATCAATTTCAAACGATCATAACTCCTCGTACACAATGATATGGGTGATATACTATATATCAATGAAAATATATGAGAGTCCTCTTTCTAATGAAATTGGTTTCATCCAATTTGGATATCGGAGTAAAATGTTATGGTTGATCTACTTCAGACTATAAAAACAGTCCACCAAAGGACAGATTCGAGATTTATTTGATTTTTAGGGGCATTTTGGCCATTCTACCTCACTGAAAATCCATCTAAACCCTATATTAAAGCCTATTAGAAACATTATATGTTATATTTCATCAAATTCCCGCAAAAAGAAAACCCTAAGCTCCTACATCTAACTTCAAGAACCTCCAAAGTTCACCATTAATTCTGCAAATTTAATCAAGATTCCAAATTCCTAGTTCTAGAACTCGAAGAACCATCATTCAAAGGCACGTTTAAAATCTCAAAAATGAATATCGATCTAAAGTTCATTATTCAAGGTATGTGGGGTTTTTCAACAAGAACTCTCTTTCGTTCTTGTGCCCAAAAGTAATTTTCTTTACAAAGGCACGATTTTTATTTGATTTTTTTTGAATTTGAAGCATAAACCCATATCTTATGATGATTATTATGAAATCTTGATGTTTATGATTCTGAAAGATGAATTTACATGTGTGGTGATATAAAGAATGAATCTTGAATGATATTTATCATGATTTTGATATTTGGGTCGTGAATCCCTATTGAAAATTGTGTTTTATTGAGAAAGTTTATTTAATAAGCACGTCGATGTTGAATATTTTAGATATTTTGAATGATTTTACCTTTTGGTCTTAATGGAGTTGTTTTGAACTCGAGTATGAAAAAAATCCACAACGTGGTTGATTTTGATAGATGGGAAGCATGGTGGCTCTCGATGTATATTTATATATTACTGAAATTATTTTGTTGCTAATTGTCTTTGAAATGAAAATCTTTAGCACCTAGTGGGAGATATAAAGCGACCTTACTTCCCTACAACTACCTGTCCTAGTAGGAGTGAGCCTGAGGCTGATTTATATAGTGATCACTAGTTTGTGTGGATTTGATAACGATAGTCCTACTCCGATGGAAAGGATAGGATGGCTCTCCCCAACGTGGATTGTACGTTGGACTCCATGTAGCTCACATGGTTTATGTCGGTTATAGGATCTCCCAGTGTATGTGTGTTTCCTTGTGTCTATGGTGAACGGTGAAGTGATTTGAAAGTGGAATTAAAAAAGTTATTCTTTCGAAAGATTTAAATGATATTTACATTATGAGAATTGATATTGTAGATGAACTGAAAGTGATTGATAAATTATATGATGACTCACATGTGTTATTATACTTATTTCATCCTTTCATGATTATGATGATTTTCTTTGGGCTATGTGAGTCTTTCATACATCCTGCATATTTCTTATAAATATTTATGATGATGATGTTTATACAACTGCATACACCCCCATATACTTGATTCCTTTCCATGGTACTAACCCACATCTTTGGATGTCGTCTGCATTTTCTTAGAATATAGGTTCAGGTGCTCAGTTCCAGGTTCAACAGTGATTCTTCGAGCACGCTATTCTATATCCTCTGTTGTGGTGAGTCCTCATGTTCTGAGGATGTGATGTCTGATGTTGGTTTCTCGAAATTATTTACATTTGATAACTGAGTATGAGTCAATTGGGGCATGTCTCAATGGCTCGTTTGTTTTATTGATTTTCTTAGAGGCTTGTCAGACTAGTATAGATGTTGGGAGTTGACTAATAAGTCATATTTTGTTATCTTTCTGAAATTCTTTTATTCTTGGATGATGATTACTCTGTTGATATTTAAGGGTTATTTATGGAACCCCGTTGATTTGTGTTGAAATGAATAAAAATGGTTCAAATGTTTTGCTTGGGGCTACTCGTAGCCTCAAGCACCATGTGATGCTCCGGGACCCGTTTTCGGGATGTTACAAATAAACAACACAAGATTTATGCCGAAACCTCCTTGATCATGGGAGGAAAAACCATGGCTTGTACTCAAAAGCACTCAACAATCCGCTCTGATAAACCTCTTGCTTACAGACTCAATTCGAGCCTATCTCTAGGCTCCACTTACTTGTAATAACTCTACTACAAGCTTATCTTGACAACATTGCTGAGAACTAACTTTAATACTTATTAACTCTTACCAATATTGAGCTCAGTTAACTCTACCTAAGCATGCTTGAGAAAGTAAGGAAAATT
>NW_025862827.1:0-4813 GCF_002878395.1 Capsicum annuum
TATGGGTTCATGCTTCAAATTCATAAAAATCAAATAAAAATCATGCCTTTGTAAAGAAAATTACTTTTGGGCACAAGAACGAAAGAGTGTTCTTGTTGAAAAATCCTACATACATTGAACGATGAACTTTAGATCGATACTCGTTTTTGAGATGTTAATCGTGCCTTTGAGTGATGGTTCTTGGAGTTCTTGAACTAGGAACTTGGAATCTTGAATAAATTTGCAGAATTAATGGTGAACTTTGGAGGTTCATAAAGTTGGATGTAGGAGCTTAGGGTTTTCTTTTTGAGGGAATTTGATGAAATATAACATATAATGCTTCTAATAATCTTTAATATAGGGTTTGGACGGATTTTGGGTGAGGGGGAATGACCAAAAAGCCCCTAAAAATCAAAAAAATTCTCGAATCTGTCCTTTGGTGGACTGTTTTGATAGTCTGAAGTAGATCAACCATAACGTTTTACTCTGATATTCCAATTGGATGAAACCAATTTCATTAGAAAGAGGACTCCCATATATTTCCATTGATTTATAGTATCTCACCCAGATCATTATGTACGAGGAGTTATGATCGTTTGAAGTTGACCCAAAAATTCACTTTTGGTAGGCTGAAGTAGATTGACCATAACTTTTTGCTCCGAAAGACAAATTGGATGAAACCAATTTCATTAGAAAGAGGACTCGCAGAGCTTTTCGTTGATATATAGTAGATCATGCAGATCATTATGTACAAAGAGTTATGATCATTTAAATTTGGAGCAAAAATACGCCAGGCCTCAGTACTTCTTCCTGCACGTTTTACTGTTCACTACTATTCACGGTTCGATCGGAATGTTCATAACTCGTCGCTCGGGTGTCCATTTTGGATGATCCATATATCGTTGGAAAGATTATTCAATACTCTACGCAATGGTGGGTTATAATCTAAGACATTTCACACTAAAAATTTATAATTCATTCTAGAAGATAGAACCCAACACATTTACGCATAAAATTTCAATGAAAAATTTCCCGGGTTATTACATCATCCCCCCCTTGGAAACATTCATCCTCGATTGACGCTAGACATGCCAAGACTAGATAGAGAATAGAGCATAAAGCTGAAACCATTCGTTAGACTCATCACCACATCGTTTCTCACTCTGAATGCAATATAGAATTCATAAATTCAAGAAACTACAGCTGAACACATAATAAATGACAGCTGAACTGCTGCAACTTTTATCAAAAGTGCATGATTTAGGAAAGAACGGTACCTTTGACTTGATCAGAGTTCGCGGAAAATAGGTGCGGGTACTTGGATTTCATATCTGCCTCAGCTTCCCAAGTTGTAACCTCAACAGATTGGTTTCGCCACAACACCTTGACCTAGGGAACTTCTTTGTTCCTTAGTCTTCGGACACTAAACTCAAGAATCTCAACAGGAATCTCATCAAAAGAAAGATTTTCTTGAATGTCAGCACTCATAGAGGAATCCACTACCACAACATCGCTAATATGCTTTCTAAGCATGGAGATATGGAATATTGGATGAATAGAGGACAACTCGGAAGGAAACTCGACTTCATAAGCTACCTTACCAGCATGGCTAAGAATTTTTTAAGGACCAACATAACAGGGACTAAGTTTCCCCTTCTTTCCAAATCTCTTCACCCCCCTCATGGATGAAATTTTCAGATACACTAGGTCACCAACTTCAAACTCAAGGTCTCTCCTTCTAACATCCGCATATGACTTCTGACGACTCTGCACAGTTTTCAACCTTTCCCTAATCAACTTAACTTTTTCCATAGCCTCAAATACCGAATCAGGACCACTCACAGCCATTTCACCCATCTCGAACCAACCTATGGGTGATCTACACTTCCTCTCATATAAGGCTTCAAATGGAGCGATGCCAATACTAGAGTGGAAACTATTATTGTAAGCAAACTCTATCAATGGTAAGTGATCATCCCAACTTCCCTTAAAGTCAAGTGCACAAGCTTTCAACATATCCTCTAAGGTCTAGATGGTCCGCTCAGCCTGACCATCGGTCTGCAGATGAAAAGCTAAACTTAAAAGCACTTGGGTACCAAGACCCTTCTGAAAAGCTTTCCAAAATTGCGAAGTGAACTGAGTACCCCTATCCGAAATGATAGACAAGGGAACTCCATGCAATCTGACTAGCTCTCAGATATACAATCTAGCATAATCCTCAGCAGTATATCAAGTATGAATAGGCAAGAAATGAGCAGACTTAGTCAACCTATCAACCACAACCTAAATGGAATCACGATGGCATCGAGAAAGAGGTAAACAAATCACAAAGTCCATATTTATCTCTTCCCACTTCCAGGTGGGAATACTAAACTCTTGCATCATACCACCAGGTCTTTAGTGTTCAACCTTAACCCGTTGACACGTTGCACACTTAGCTACAAACGCTGTTATATCTTTCTTCATGCCACTCCACCAATAGATTTCCTGCAAGTCTTGGTACATCTTGGTGGAACTAGGATGAATAGAATATCGCGCCCCGTGCGCTTCAGCCATAATCCTCTGCCTCAGATCATCAATATTTGGGACACACAATCTACCCTGCAATATCAACACACCATCTTTCCCTTGGGAGAAAACCTTTACTTTTTGGTCCTTGAACGTCTCCTTCAGTCTGACCAAACTAGCATCTAAGTATTGCTTTTCCTTTATTTCCGAAACCAAGGAAGATTCAGAACTACTCTGAACCCCTATACTACCTTCAGTAGAGTCAAACAACCTAACCCCCAATCTAGCCAAACGATGTACATCATGATCCAACTCTTTCTTACCTTCTACCACATGCAAAACATTGCCCATGGACACTCTACTTAGGGCATCCGCCACAACATTGGCCTTGCCTGGATGGTACAGCACACTCATATCATAGTTCTTTAACAGTTCTAACCATTGTCTCTGCCTAAGATTCAATTCTCTCTGGGTAAACACATACTGCAGAATCTTATGATCAGTGAAAACATCAACATGGACACCATACAAATAGTGTCTCCAGATTTTCAAAGCAAACACAACAGCAGCCAACTCAAGGTCATGGGTGGGCTAATTTTTCTCATAGGGTTTCAACTGTCTAGAAGCATAAGCTATCACCTAACCTTTCTGCATCAATACGCAACCCAAAGAAACTCTCAAAGCATCACAGTACACCACAAAACCATCAATACCATCGGGCAAAGTCAAAACAGGGGCTGAAGTGAGTCGAGTCTTCAACTCCTGAAAACTCTTCTCACAAGATTCGGACCACAAGAACTTCATTTTCTTTTGGGTCAACCGAGTCATAGGAGACGCTATAGAGGAGAAACCCTCAACAAAATAGTAGTAATAGCCAGCTAAACCCAAGAAACTTTAGATATCAGTGGGAGAAATAGGTCTAGGACAATTTCTAACAACTTTGGTCTTTTGGGGATCAACTATAATACCCTCGAAAGAAATGATATGACCTAGAAAAGCAACTGACCTTAGGCAAAACTCACACTTACTGAACTTGGAAAATAGCTTGTGATCTGTAAGGGTTTGCAAGACAGTTCTGAGATGATCAAACTGTTCATCCTCACTACGGGAGTACACCAGTATATAATTGATGAACACTATGATAAACATATCTAGGTATGATCTAAACACTCGATTCATGAGGTCCATGAAAGCTGCTGGGGCATTAGTTAACCCGAAAGACATAACAAGAAACTCAAAATGGCCATAACAAGTTTTGAAAGTGGTTTTTGGGATGTCACACTCCCTAACTTTGAGTGATGATAGCGGAACGGAGGTCTATCTTTAAGAAATAACTTGCACCTTGCAATTGGTCAGACAAATCATCTATTCTCGGAAGGGGGTACTTATTTTTGATGGTGACTTTATTCAGTTGGTGGTAATCAATGCACATACGCAAAAAGCCATCTTTTTGTCTCATAAAAAACACAGGAGCACCCCAAGGAGAAATATTGAGGCTTTTAAAACCCTTATCTAGTAGATCTTTGAGTTGCTCTTTCAACTCCTTAAGTTCTATAGGGGCCATATGGTAAGGAGGAATAGAAATGGGCTGAGTATCGAGAAGAAGATCAATCTCGAACTCTATCTCTCTATTAGGAGGTATCCCTAGGAAATCATCCGAAAAGACATCAGAAAACTCATTGACAACGTTAACAGATTGGAGAGTTGGAGTCTTAGTCTTAGTGTCTTTGACTCTAACCAAATGGTAAATACACCCCTTGGAAATAAGCTTTCTAGCTTTGAGGTAAGAGATAAAATGACTCTTGAGTGACACAGAATTCCTAGACCGCTCAAACATGGATGCACCCGGAAACTGAAACTTGACCACTCGGGTCCGACAATTAATAGAGACATAAGAAGAATACAGCAAGTCCATACCCAGAATTACATCAAAATCTACCATGTCTAACTTAATCAGATCAGCCAACAAGACTCTATGAAGAATGGTAACAAGACACTTTTTATACACTTTCTGGGCAATAATCGAACCACCCACTGGGGTAGAAAGTAGGATAGGCTCAGGAATAATATCAGGACTCATTTCAAAATTCACAGCAATCAAAGGTATAACATTGATGATAGGCGAAATTACGCGCCTATATCAATATATTTTGCCCATATTTTAGCCTAGTTTCGAGAACTAATTATCTATTTCGTACACTTTTAGTCCTTTTTCCTGTAAATGAGCTAACAAATGTGATTAGGAAAGTTTCAGGTATAAATGATGCAAAATACAGCAATTTATGGCTTACTTGACGCAAAAGAAAGCTAACAAACGAGATGGAAA
>NW_025862828.1:0-10250 GCF_002878395.1 Capsicum annuum
CACGGTGATTGCATAGTGCCAAAAGTGCTCCATTTTGACTTAAATAAAAGGTGTTCAACTCTTTTCACACCCCTAATCCATCCCTAATCACTCTTAATGTCTTTAAGCACAAAAATTCCACTCCTTTAACCCCAAGTAGTCAAGTCACAATTCAAAAATGCTCCACCTCTCCCAAGAAGAAAATCCAAAACTCTTTCTCAAGAAATCAAGAATGCAAGCTTCCATGTTCAAGAAACCCTCAAGAAATCTTAAAGCAAACCTCTATTGAGGTATGCGGATGTTTATCGATGGGTCGTTTCACCGATTGAGCCCAAAAACCCCTTTTTGGGTAAATTATGAGTGTTTCTCTATTATGAAGTTTATTATATTCAAGATGATTAAAATTCATGTTCTTCTTAGTATTTTGAACTCAATTCATGTTGAAGTATGATTCAATGAAAAGTTAGGTTATCTCCTGTTTTAAGTTTCAATTTCCCATGCCATATCGAATTGAATTTCATGTTATAATATCGAATTGTGAATCGAGCCATGTAATTATGTTGTTTCTCAAGTTTTAAGACATTCCCATGTTCAAGTTCATGATTCTCACATGTTTGATGAAATGTCTACTTTTTGGGTCTTTGAACCATGGTTCAATCCTAAAGTTTTAAGCTTTAATATTGTATTTCATAATCATTAAGTGCTATTGGGTTACGAATACCCGATACCTTTGTGTTTTACTTGATTTTAGATTTTCAAGTAATAATTCTTGTGGAAGGCTATGTAAGGCCCCAAAAATGGTCCCGAGATGTCACACGGTGCTTAGGACCACAAGTGATCCCAAGCTAACCCTTCTACTAGCGTAACTCATAAGCAACTGAATAAAATACATAAATATGATCGAAATAAGCGAAATATTACTCTTTTCTAAACCTGATCAATACAGAACTAAATTAAAATGATTACCACTCTGCTTTTACAAAAAAACACTAGAATCAATACATTAACTCTACTGACTATCTATGAAGCCTCTACTAGTATTGACTATAGGTAGCTGGGACATGACCCCCAACTATCCCAAATCAATATGACTAAATAAAGAAAAATAAAATACTACTCAAATTATATAGCTGACTAGAGCCCTTGAATCAAGAGGACTTATCACCTACTGACTAGAAACTACAAACTGTCTGAATATGGTATGCATGCTACAACTGAACTGATACCTACATTATGAGACAATGTAGAACATAGATATGTATGTGGATCAGTACTTTGAGGATGTATTGAGTATATGGGGGATGAATGTATAAGTAAAAACATTATATCAGCATCATAATTTGTAAAATAATGTATGCTAAATGTAAATGAGTCACATAAGCTGGAATATCTGAAATACTGAAAATAATAATCATGAGAAGCAAGTCATGCTTTATAAATCTAGTGAGTTAAAACATTTAGTTTTAAAAGTTGTATTCTCACTTTAAATTATGTTGTCTAAGTGTAGAAAGGACTCACTGTTAAATCTGAGATCTGAAAGCTGAAAACTGTAGCTAAAGTCTTTTTGTAAAGCATAGTCTGAATAAATTTGTGAGCCTTTACACATGGTTTTCTAAAATCGGTTCTATTATTCTTTTCTATTAGATAAAATATTTTATCTTAAGGGAATTCTTTCAAAGCTTTTCTTTACTAGTAGGGAAAATACTTTAAAACTATTCTGAAAATCTTTACTGATAAAGACTTAGGAACTTTGGTAGATTCTTATAACCAACATAAACTATGTGAGCATTCATGGAGTCCCACGTCTTGCCCACGTTGGAGTGAGCTGTTCTACTCTTTCCATCATAATAGAATTTCTTAAGTAATCACAATCTTAGTCATCCACATAAAAGTGGGAATAATCTTAATCCTATGAGGGCACATAGTTCTGGGACATGAAACCTTAGTAATATACCTATCTTCGTGCTTAATAATACTCCCATTCTTATGGTAATTTCCAAGGATTGGCAATTAGAGCTTTCAAGGGTTGATTTCTCTTCGTAATTCTTGATATTACGAGCATGTGACTCTTCCTAAAAATTTATTTTGTTAAAAGTATGTATTTACAATTTTTATTCATGTTATTAAATTATGGTTTACTAATCTGGGTTGAGGGTTTTAAGCCTTAACAAATGAATTGTTTTTCCCATAGCTTTTATGAATGTTTCACATTTGAATTGATGGTTTTGAACTATTTGGGGTACAAGGGTATCGTTAATTGTAATGGGGGTTGCGGATTCCCCTAAATTGATGGTTTTGAATATTATAATTGTAATAACCTCAACCCAATCTTATGAAATTTGTTTTGGACATAAAGGTAGGCACATTGAACTACTTTTGGAAACTTTGCAAGACATAAAAGGGCTATTGAAACATAATGGTTTTGATTTAATGAACAAAGGGGGTAAAAATATTCCCCCACACTAATTTAGTAAAAAAAAGGTGGTCATGGAAATCCCCCAAGTTAATAGAATTATAATGGCATAATCATAAGTTTGTAAGTGCAGTTGGTATGGTGATACCAATAGTGCATACCTGATGTGTATCATGGTTCAATTAAAGAGAATGTGTAAATGTTTTGATTGGGCTTGAAACGGGATGTGTAGCTGAGCTGTGAAGGTAGAGGTCCCATGGGACTGATACTAGAAACCACATTTGTCGCCGAGGAGGCTGGTCTTTATGACCGTGTGCATAGTTCACATATTACATACATGTATACGTATTGGAATGGTTGTATCCTTTGATGGCTCTGGCCCTTCCTCGGATTTCTCTAGTGTATGCAACTAACACGCACTAAGGCCCAACAAGCAGGGAGGGAGTTGGACCCAACTAGCAGGAGGAGCTAGACCCATATAGCCTGTGGGTATTAATGACAATTTGAGCTACATAGTGCAGGCTAATGTTTTACTTTAATTCTAAGCCTTGCTCCCTATCCCAATAGATTATATATAGGTAGGTACAATGTGTTCATGTGTATTTTATTGTGGTTTTGACTTGGCATTATTTTTTTCTTTCCCTCAGTTACATGCTAGTTCTCACCCCACTAACCGTCTTTGGATGTTGTATCCCCACGCAATGCAGGAATTTGAGACATTTTTACTTTTTATGCACAGTGATAGGATATTTGAGTTTTTTGCCATCAGCCTTGAAGCGGAGAGATTTCATTCTCCTTAAGGGTTGTCATTTTGAAGTCTTGTTTCATTTATGTCTTAGACCTCTTTGATTGGATTCTTTTCGCTATCGTCAGGGGGATGTCTCAACTTAGATTGGTTTTTTCCTTTTTAGAGGGTTTTCGGATTACTGTGGATTGGCATGTCAGTGAATTCTTAGAACTTTCCTTATTATTGTTTATTCTATCATGTTATATGTTCAAAATACATTCATTGCTTGTTGTATTGTATTCTGTTTTGACTAGGAAAATGGGTTGGTCTCCGGTCCTCAATGGACTGGGGATACCCATCTCGGTCTAGCCTTGGTTTGGGTCGTGACACAAGTACCATCACTTATTTGAGGATACAAAAACACTTTTACTTCTTACTTGCCTCATTTTTCTTATTTGATCTTTCCGGGGTGAATGATGGATAAGTGGTATCTATTATAATGAACCATTCCATTGTTATGAGTAAGTCCAGTATTCCAAAATTTGGATTAAGATTTTTCCCAAACTAAGAGTTAGAAATCTTAGGATAGGCTAGTCTTAGATAAAATTCAGGCATAGTATGGTCTAGCATAAAAAAGGAATAGATTATTTAAAGGTTAAGGAATTTGGGGTGATTTTATGATGACTAAGATAATAAGGAGTGTAGAAGAAATTTTGGAAGTAAATTTAGGATAGTAAAACTCTCGATATCAAACTTGACGTAAAAGGGTATGTATGTGATGTCAAAATCTGATGGTTAGTCGATTCCATTCTACGGCATATAGACTATTTTCTTAGACATTTCTTAAGAAGTATATACCATACATCCAGTAATAAGTATGAATCCCATGAAGATGTCTAAATACAATCATATCCCATAATAATCAATAGATGTTGCAACAATCACAACCATAAAATAACAACCATGCTTCCACAACCTAAAAACCTTTAATATGACCTCACTGTATATGATTAACACTTAGGATATAATTCAACAAATTACTTTCTTTGAACATATAGTATACCAAGTGTACGAAGAAACAATTAATAAGAACACATAAATCAAGTTAGGTTTCAACTATATTAAACCATCGCATACCTTAATTCAAGATTGCACCACTGTAATGACCAAGAGCATTGACTTTCTATCTAATTTTTACTTGGTTATGGTCCAAAAACAATAACATAATCATAATTTAGATAATGACCTAGTACATTTGAGGATTACAATCAAATCGCGTAGCTCCTAGGTTAAGTTCATGATTATTCCTCCTATTCTAGGGTTTTTGTAACACCCCAATTTTCTGAACCGGAACATTACACGGTGCTCATGACCCCAAAGGACCACAAGCTAACCCATGACAGATATCTGTACCTATACACTGCATAATATGACATGATAATGCAAAAACATGAATTGAAAGGACATAAGGTTCAATACTGAACAAACATTTGATAACACAATGTCTGAAAATGGAATAACAATACCAAAACAAATATAAAATAACTGCCTGACAGTTGTAGTATAAAAGCCTCTGAACTTTCTGAATAAGAAGTTGATGGGACATATCCACAACTAACTCCATCTACTGAAATAAACTGGAAACTAAAATAGTAATGCAATCATCATGTCCTCGAAAGATGAGGACTCACTTCTAACTTTAACTGCTGAGATTGGAATCTACTGCTGATCTAGAGCTTATGCCTCTAAACCTATAGTATAAGACACCATAGCGCGAATGCGTCAGTACTTTGAATATACTGGTATACAAGTGAGGAAGGCTAAATGCATGGGGTTTATATGCACGAACAAATATAACTAACTGACTAACATGAACGTAAGAATACATGCATGACTACGCAACTGTAACTGAGATCATGTTAGGACAGAATACTATATTACTGAATACTGAGGGAATGATACTACATTACTTATACATGGATAACTATGCCTAACAGTTTTGATTATGAAGAACTGGTCTGGTTGACTTTATCTAACATCCTGAAGCTGAAGACTAATTATATATGTTCTGATAGCTAATAACATGAGTGACTGTGTCTGACAATACTGAATTTAATGGAAATAGGTTAGTTCCATACTATATCTAAGTAACTGAATCTGAGATCAGTCCTATCTAGTGGGGGATCTCTGAGTAAATCGATAATAAAAAAGATTTGAGTTTGTATAAGATCAGTCCTATCTAGCGGGTAATCTCTGAATCTGATTATGTTGCTACTAATTGACCATAGTTGAGATCAATCCTATCTGATGGGTGATCTCGTAGTCTGTATAATGACAAAGATTGACTGTATCTGATAGTTCAAAATCTATATTACTGAGCTGAATTGACTGTATATAACAGTCCTAATTTTTGTAACTGAAACTGCAAGATGTATTCATCTAACCGACATGCCCCATACTAAGCTAACTGGGTACCAACCTATAACCCCAGCTGGAAGGGTGTCAGTACATCACCACTGGTAAAGACAACTACTGTGGATTCAGTCCTAATCTAGTGGGTGATCCCTGAGTATGTTAGTCCTATCAAACGGGTGGCATCTTATACCTATGCTGGCTATGTAATTCTACAACTTAGGAATTGCTTCTAGGGATCTCAATCCTATCTAGTGGGTAAGTCCCCATCCCTAGGCTTTCTCGGTGTAGAATCCTACTCTCATTTGAAAGACATTGAACTGAACTGATTGGCTGAACTAAACTGAGCTGATTAACTGAGCTGAACTGATACTAGTGGTATTGTCTAGTGGAGCTAAACTGAATTTACTAAGTTTCGTTGACTGATGGAATGTACTGAGTTTTGAGGACTGACTGAGAATATTGAAGTTACTGAGATTGACTGGGAATACTGAGGTTACTGAGATTATTGAGCAACTGAAATTACTGAGTTTTCAGAGATTTCCTGAGTCACATGACTAACTGAGTTTTATGGATCATAGCTTGACTGAGGAGATCATGAAAACATGACATGGCTATAGGCACACAGTTAAATGTTCGGGTACAAGTACCCCCAGGACTCGATGAGAAGAAACTGACATAGCAAAGCTTACTTGAACACATGACCAACAACACAATTCATAATTCATATATTGAAGCACTTCATCAAACATGTGATATGAATAAGCTTGTACATACATGGGGATTTTATGATATGATACTAGTTGGGCATTGTTCCTTCATCTAGGAATTTAATCATACACATAATAGGCATAAAATGTGTAAACAACATTATTCAACAATCAAACATCATAATTCATCTCTAATTTCATCATCCAAGGGTTTTAATCCTAGGTTTACATGAATCTACATCATTACTAATCGATTACATATGCAATTTATCACCAAACATGGATTAGAATGTAGTTAGTCTTTATCAATATGAACAAGAGCAATCCAATCATAAAATTCATAAAGAAAATCCATAACTTTAATTTAGAAAAGAGATTCTTGAACTTCATGGACAAAAAGAGTACACGAATGTAAACTACACATAACTTAGCTTGTGATTATACAAAGATTGATGGAGAGATTCTTGAAATTTGATAGTGAATTCCCGAGGAATTAAACCTTCTATGAAAACCCTAGGGATTTTTCTTGAGAGTTTTTTAGAGTAATTGAGTATAAGCTACTGAATTATGGCCAAATATCATGTTATAAGGCTTATATAGGGTGGGAAATTGACCCATAACCCTAGGAAACGCCTTTAATTTCTGAGAAAATTTCCTAGTTTTCATCCTTAGCGCGACGCGCTACTATCGTGCCAAGTCACTGGAAAGTGACAAATGGGAAATTACACAGTGGTGCAACACGGACTTATCGCATTGCCACCTTGTCTATAACCTAGAAGTTTGGTGTGATGCTCCACTATCATAGAGTAACACTGGAAATTGACAATTGCCGTTTGAGCTATCTCCGCGACACGCTGAAGGCTTAGGTGATACACTGTCTTACTAAAAAGGCTCTAACTCTTCATCAGGGTGTCGGATTTGGGTGAATTTGGTATTGATGGAAATATTATTCGAATACCCACATGATAAAAAGTGAAAATCTTGAAAATAACACATGTACAAAAGTAGATTCATCTTTTAAATAAAGCTTCTATCATTCTTGAGAAAACTTTTCAAGCTAGGAAAAGTACGGGGTATTACAATTTTGCATCATCATTCTACCTTAATTTTTTCAATTTCACAAAAATAATAGCGAATTTTAAGCATGCAATTATAAACTAACAGCTTTTAACCGATACCCAATGGTTTTCTACCCAATTGCATTAGAAAAATCACCTAAGTCAAGTTAAATCCTTCCCAAAACCCAAACACTAGTGATACTAAGGATTAATAATCAAAAACTAGTTAATGGATGTAATTAGCTTACCTTAATGAAGGAATTTTATGAAATTTAGGTGGACTAAATCCCAAAATTTCCTCTCCCAACTCTTAGATGAATGTCTAATGAAATTAATATTCTTAGGATATTTTCCACATTAATTAGTGCATATCCTACTATAGAAACCCTATCTCACTATAGCGGCATTATTATAGCAGGATCTATCTGCTACAGTGGGATTGATCAAAGTTGACTCCAACTATAGCCAAAAAATACCCACTAAAGCGACATAGTGATAGCATCTACCACATGCTATAATTGGGCAGGCGAGGTAGAAACTTGGTATTTCTCCAAGTTATACCAATTTTCAAATTTGGTTATTCTTAGTTGTAATGTGGTTGAACCTTTAACTCAATTATTTTTAGTTGTTATGGGGTTGAACCCTTTTAACAACACTATATTCTTGAGCCATTGGATTATTAAATGAAGTGGTTAGCTTATTTGAGTTTTTAAGTGTTGGGGTGAGTAGTTTGAGTTAAATACTTCTTTCACTGAAGGTTAGTAGGGCTGCCACTCACAATGAGTTTGGGTCATGATAATCTGTTTCTCTCCTTATTTGATGGAACCGGTAGAGTTAAGGGAATTGAAGTCCTAGTTGCAAGAGTTGTCAAAAAAAGGTTTTATTCACCTAAGTGTTTTGCCTTAGGGTTCTCTTATTCTCTTTATGAAAAATTAGAAATTTATTATGTGAATATGCATAGACTACCGACAATTGCATAAGTTGACTATTAACAATAAGTATCCTTTACCAAGGATAGATTGTTCATTCAACTAGTTGAAGAGAGCCACAATGTTTTGAAAGATTAATTTGAGATTCGATTAGCATCAACTTAAGATTCGGGTAGAGTACAAGCCAATGACTAATTTTTGAACACGTTATGGCCATTATGAGTTACTTGTTATGTCTTTTGATTTGACCAATGCCCTAGTCACCTTCATAAGTTTTAATGGAGCTTTAAACTATTTTTGGATAAGTTGTTATTGTTTTTATCGATTATATTTTTGTCTACTCAAGGAGTAAGGAGGAGCATGAGGCTCACTTACATATTATGTTGGGGTTGCTTAAGGAGAAGCAAGTTTATGCTAAGTATTCCAAGGAAAAATTCCTATTATTATCAGTGTCCATTTTGGGGCATATGGTGTCTAAGGAAAGGGTTATTATAAACCTTTTTAAAGTTGAAGCTATCAAAAAATGGTCTATCCAATATATGTTACAAAGATTTATTGTTTTGTGGGGTTGGCTAATTACTATTGTCAATTTGTCAAGTGTTTGCCTCTATTTCTTACATATGACTCACTAACTTAGAAAGAGGTTCCTTTTATGTGGGATGATGAGTTTGAGGAGAACTTTCAAAATCTTAAAACCTTGTTATCTTCAGCTCCTATTCTTACTTGGCCTATTGAAGGTAAGGGTTTATAGTGTATTGTGATGCATGATCTGGTTTAGGTGTCGTTTTGATGCTGGGTCAAAATATGATTGCTTATTCTTTAAGGCGGCTAAATCCTTATGAGAAGAACTACCCCACTCATAATTTATAGTTGGCAGCGGTGTTCTTTGCCTTAAAAATTAAGAGATGTTGCCCCTATGGGGGGAACTGAAGTATTCATAGATCATCTTAGTTTACAACATGTGTTTACCCAAAAGGACATATATTTGAGGTAGAGAAGTGGATGGAATTTACCAATGACTTAGACATCTTAATATTATATCTTTAGGGCAAGGTCGATGTTAGGGCAGACGGATTAAACCAGAAGCTCACAAGTATTAAAAAGGTTTGGCATGATTAGAGCTGTCAAGATGCCCATTGGCTAGGAAGCTACAATATCTAACTAGTGGTTCATGAGATTACATGTGACAGTTAAGGGAGCGGTGTTGGTGTATGGGGAGGCTAAGTCTACTTTCATTGAAAAGATTAAGAGCAGACAACTTAAACACAAAAGGTTGGGAAACCTTAGGTAGAAAATATTGAAAGGTGAGGCCAAGGAGGGTATTCTTGATGAAGGAGTGTTGGGGATTCTGGGGCATATGCTAGTGCCTCATGTGGGAAATTTTATTTTTGATATTGTTGCAGAAGACTACAATTGTAAATACTGTATATTTTTGGGAAAAACAAAAATGTATAGAGACTTGAGATGACACTATTGATGGCAGAGAAACATTTTATGACCAAATATCAAAATTATCAATAGGTCAAGTATGACCATCAAAAATTTTATGGAATTTTTTAGAGAATGCCTATTTTATAGTGGAAGTGGGAGAAAATAATCATGTATTTTACTGTGGGTCTTCCTAAGATCTTGAGAAAGTGTGGATCTATATTAGTGATTGTTGATTTATTGACCAAGTTAACTCACTTCATTCCAGTGAGGGTAGACTATAATGTAGTTAAGTTGGACAAAATATTTGTGAAGGCAATCGTAAGACTTCATAGGGTACCTATTGCTATTATGTCAGGTACAAGTACTCTATTTACCTCGATCTTTTGGGAAATGTTTTAGTAAAATTAGGTTTTAGGTTAGACCTATGTACAACTTTTCATCTGTAGACTGATGAATAATTGGAGTGGATAACCTAAGTACTTTAACATATTCTTTGGGTTTGTGTCATGGACTTTATTGGTCAATGGGAATCATTCTTTAAATTTATAATAATGTCTACTACTCCAGTATTGACATGACTCCTTTTGAAGC
>NW_025862829.1:0-1293 GCF_002878395.1 Capsicum annuum
GAACTTGGAATCTTAAATAAATTTGCAGAATTAATAGTGAACTTTGGAGGTTCTTGAGGCTGGATGTAGGAGCTTAGGGTTTTATTTTTGAGGGAATTTGATGAAATATAACATATAATGCTTCCAATAGGCTTTAATATAGGGTTTGGATAGATTGGGTGAGGGAGGATGACCAAAATGCCCCTAAAAATCAAATAATTCTCGAATCTGTCCTTTGATGGGCTGTTTTGATAGTCTGAAGTAGATCAACCATAATATTTTACTTCGAT
Organism: Capsicum annuum; assembly: GCF_002878395.1. Lineage (NCBI taxonomy): Eukaryota > Viridiplantae > Streptophyta > Magnoliopsida > Solanales > Solanaceae > Capsicum > Capsicum annuum. The sequence continues at coordinate 270 of NW_025862829.1, forward strand.
ATCCAAATTGGATGAAACTAATTTCATTAAAAAGAGGACTCTCATATATTTCCGTTGATATATAGTATCTCACCTAGATCATTGTGCACGAGAAGTTATGATCATTTAAAGTTGACCCAAAAATTTACTTTTGATAGGCTGAAGTAGATCGACCATAACTTTTTGCTCCGATATACAAATTGGATGAAACCAATTTCATTAGAAAGAGGACTCACAAAGCTTTCCGTTGATATATAGTAGATCTCCCAGATCATTATGTATAAGGATTTATAATCGTTTAAATTAGAGAAAAAATACGCCAGGCCTCAGTACTTTTTTCCTGCACGTTTTACTGTTCACAGTTCGATCGGAATGGTCGTAGTTCGATCGGAATGGTCGTAACTCATTGCTCGAGTGTCCGTTTTTGATTATCTACATATCTTTGGAAAGCTTATTTGATACTCTACGCAATGGTAGGTCAAAGTCTTAGAAATACTACACAGAAAAACTCAATACGTTTCTCACGAAATCTTTAAGAAGAAAATTTTTGGGGGTATTACACCGGTCAACCCCCGGGATGTAAAGTACCGGATACCAGGATGGGCTAATTTTAAAATTGAGCCAGATCCTGGAAACTTTTTTTTTAAATTCAATTTTTGACCAGGGCCACAAGTAGCCATTGGGCCCAATAGCTATATGGTCGTTTTTTGGGTCCAAACGGCTACTTAGCCCTTTTTAATTAAAAAAATTTCATTTAAAATATTTTTTAAACCCAAAAAAAATCCTATAAATACCCTACACTTTTAAATCATTTTCCACACAATTTTCATTCTCTCAAATTTCAATTCTCAAAATTCAAATATTCTATATATTTCCTAAAGTGCTCAATTTAATTTTTTAATTTTGCAATTGCAAAGTATGAATAGAAGTTTCTAAAGTCGCAACTTTTGGATACTTCCAAAATTTGGTATTGTCGTTCCATATATTACTTTTAATTTTTAATTAGTGTATTAATTATTCAATATTTAATTTTATTATATTTGTG
>NW_025862830.1:0-1241 GCF_002878395.1 Capsicum annuum
CCTTGGTGGACTGTTTTGATAGTCTGAAGTAGATCAACCATAACATTTTACTCCGATATCCAAATTGGATGAAACCAATTTCATTAGAAAGAGGACTCTTATATCTTTCCGTTGATATATAGTATCTCACCCAGATTATTGTGTACGAGGACTTATGATCGTTTGAAATTGACCTAAAAATTCACTTTTGATAGGCTGAAGTAGATCGACCATAACTTTTTGATCCGAAAAGAGGACTCACAGATATTTCCATTGATATATAGTAGATCACCCAGATCATTATGTACAAGGAGTTATGATCGTTTAAAGTTGGAGAAAAAATACGCCAGGCCTTAGTACTTTTTCCTGCACGTTTTACTGTTCACTACTATTCACAGTTCGATCGGAATATTCATAACTCGTCGCTCGAGTGTCCGTTTTGGATGATCCATCTATCGTTCGAAAGATTATTCGATACTCTACGCAATGGTGGGTCATAATATAAGATATTCTTTCCGAAAAATTTATAATTCATTCTAGAAAGTAGAACCCAACACATTTACGCACAAAATTTCAACAAAAATTTTCCCGGGGTATTACATCATCCCCCCCTTGGAAACATTCATCCTCGAATGACACTAGACATGCCAAGATTAGATTGGGAATAGAGCATACATCTGAAACCATTCGTTAGACTCAGCACCACATCGTTTCTAACTCCAAATACAATATAGAATGCATAAATTCAAGAAATTACAGCAGAACACATAATAAATGACAGATGAACTGCTGCAACTTTTATCAAAAGTGCATGATTTAGGAAAGAACGGTACCTTCGGCTTGATCGGATTTCGTGGAAAATAGGTGCGGGTACTTGGATCGCATATCTGGCTCAGCTTCCCAAGTTGCACCCTCAACAGATTGATTTCGCCACAATACCTTGACCAAGGGAACTTCTTTGTTCCTTAATCTTCGGACACTGAAATCAAGAATCTCAATAAGAATCTCATCAAAAGAAAGATTTTCTTGAATGTCAGCACTCACAGAGGAATTCACTACCACAGCATCGCTAATATGCTTTCTAAGCATGGAGACATGGAATATTGGATGAACATAGGACAAATCGGAAGGCAACTTGACCTCATAAGCTACCTTACCAACATGGCTAAGAATTTTGTAAGGACCAACATAACGAGGACTAAACTTCCCCCTCTTTCCGAATATCTTCACCCCCCTCATGGGTGAAATTTTCAAATACACTA
>NW_025862831.1:0-1820 GCF_002878395.1 Capsicum annuum
AGTTATATTCAAATTAAATGACCATATATATATATATATATATATATATATATACATACATACATACATATATATATATATATGTATGTATGTATTTGTTATGGTGTTGGTCATTGTAATGTTCATGAAATATGCATGCAAAGAAAGTTCTATGTATATGCCAAGAATCAATTTCAATTTCCCAAAAATTTCCGTACCTTCAGTAAGGGCTAAAAGTTCCATGTGGTTATTAGTGGCCATATGGAAGCTTTGGTGAATCTGGTGATCCATTGGCCAATTGGCATCTCTAATAATGCCTCTAATTCCCCCCTTTCCTGGGTTACCAAGGAAAGAACCGTCTGTATTAATCTTATAAGCACCTACCTTAGGAAGGGACCATCTAATTTGGATGGTAATCTTAAGTTTGGGATGTTTTGAGTTCTGTCTCAAGAACTTGAATTAAATTGCCTCAGAATAAGCCTCGTAATTGAGAGGGTTTATCCTTTTTGTAGTTAAAGGCATTGTTGTTTATGGACTTCCAGATGGTCCATAAACAGAAAGGGAGGAGCTCTTTCCAATAAAGAAAGTGATCAAATTTTTTATTCTTGAGGAGATTCCAGGTAGATCTCCAATTGGAAGGGTGAAAGTTGTTGGGTGAGAGGGATAGACTCTGGGTAGATTTGTTGAGGAGGGCTGTCCAGAACTGATGAGTGTCATTGCATTCAAAGAAAATATGTTTTATGTCTTCATGGTGGCTGCTACAGTAGTGACACAGGGGGTTGATGTCTATGCCTCTTTTATGAAGAATTGAGTTGGTTGGGAGACTATTATGATGTATCATCCAGAAAAAGAAGATGATTTTGTTTGGAGCCGGCAGTTTCCATAGCTAGTTGAAATCTTCCATTAGATTGTAGTTGGTGATTGGATGGTTCCTCTTGTTAGTAATGAAGGAGTAAGCACTAGCACTGGTGAATATCCCATTTTCCAATGAGGCCTTAAGTAGGAAGGTCTCTGTGAATCCTAGGGTTAGGATTTAAGGTGCTAATGATGGATTCTTTTATTGGAATAGGGATATCAAAGGAAATGTGGTCAAACATCCAACCTTCGTTAGTCCATATGTGAGCAAGTTTGATGGTGCTTTAAAATTCATTGAGAGGGCCATGGAGAAGATGCCTAAGAGGGGGGAGATGGGGAATCCATCAGTCAAACCAAAAGCTTATTTGTTCACCATCATGTGCCACCCATTGAATGGCTTCCTTGCAAATGAGGTAGCCTTTATATAGGCTTTTCCAAGTTCTGGAGGAGTTTGGTTTACAATGGTTGGTCTCATTTTGATATTTGGAGCTGAGAATCTTAGCCCAAAGAGTATGGGGTTTTTTGATAAATCTCCAGGCCAAGCTATAAAGAAGTGATTTATTTTTGGAGTCAGCTCTTTGCATTCCCAAACTTCCCTAGATTTTGGGATGAGTGATGATGTCCCAATTAATGAGGTTTATCTTTTTTCTACCTAGGATATTCCCCAAATGAAGTTCCTTTGGGCTTTGTCAATAACCTGTAGAGTATTTTTAGGAAGAGTGATGTACTGCATTACATGATTAGGGATACTACTCAGGGAAGATTTAGCTAGTGTGGTCATCCCAGCCATATTCAAGAATTAGGTTTTTCACCTAGCTAATTTGGATTTAAGATTATCTGTGATGTACTAAAAGTCCCTACGAGAGGGTTTCTTGTGGAAGATGGAAAAGCCCAGATATTTGCTAAAAGACTAACTTGATTTGATAAAAAGCATTGTTGCCATGGAGTGTCTAACAGAGGGGGAGTAATTAGAGGAGAAGATAACT
>NW_025862832.1:0-1882 GCF_002878395.1 Capsicum annuum
GTTCTTGTGCCCAAAGCTTTGATTTCTATTATGGATTTATATGATTTTGAAAGTGGGTTTATACCCAAATTACTTCATCATGAGACTATGAGAATATAAATTGTTCAAGCTTTGTTATACGTGATTATTTTGCTATTCCCAAGTTATGACTTGATATTTAATATTGTGAATTTCATATTTCTACCATGAGTTGTTATTTCAAGTGTTTTTAAGATATGTGTCAAGCTTTAAGCTTTCTTATGACAAACTGAATTATTGAGTATATTGATTCATGAGATTGAGTTATTACAATGAGTCTTGATATTTCCTCAAAGTTATTGATGTTGTCATGATTTAATGAATTGATACATTTTGATATTGAGAAAGATTGATTTGATTTAAGTCGAGTTAGGAATTAACAAATTGATTATGATTTGATGAATGAGAAAGAGATTTGATTTGGTATTCATAATAGACCCTTGTGATGTTTGTGGTGGATTTCCTAACGCGTTCTGAGCTTGTGTCTGGGAGTAGTATTTAGCACCGAGCGAGAAATGTGGTATTCCCTGAAACTACGTGCCACCGTAGGATTGATATTGATAATTATGGGCCAGAGGTCGAGTATGAGATTGTGATCACTAAATTTAGGTTGTACTCCCTGGCAAGAGTACGACACTCCCGCCAATGTGGGGTTCTCTTCTTAGGAAGGTAAAACGTTGGACTCTATGTAGCTTACATGATTTATGTCGATTATAAGAACCTCCCATGTCCATAAGAGTTGCGTTTCTTGAATTACTGAGTCACTCCAAGTCTTGAGTTGAAGAGTTGAGTTATTTATGATGATTTATGAGGTTTTTATCATATGATTTATTTACTATGAGATCATGAAAAGTATGTTTCAATCTAACTCAAGCCAAGTGAACCATCATTGTACATATGCATATTTTTATGAAATTGATGATGATATTTGCATTGTTGTATGCACCCCCACATACTCAGTACATTCCAAAGTGCTGACCCACATATTTTCCTATGGGCTACATTTTCTCCTAATGTAGGTTCAGTTACTCAGCCGCAGTCGCGCTAGCGTTATTCGAGTGCCTCAACTACGTTCCCTCAGTGGTGAGTCCTCATGGTTCGAGGACCGTGTCTATATTTTGGTGATATAGTTCTGTTATTATGGCTTTCAGTACTGTTTGAGTTAGTTGGGGGTTTGTCCCAATGGCTCCTTGATTTTGATGTATAGAGGCTTTGTCAGACTAGAGGGTTGGTAAGTATAGACATTCAATATATTTTGGTTGTACAGTCTAGTATTCTTTAGTATTTCTCTTGAACCCGTTATGGTATATATCTTTGTTGTGCATGACTATTGTTGAATTAAATTCCTTGAGGTAGTTTCTGGCTTTGAGGGTTAGCTTGGGGCTACGTGTAGCCCTAAGCACCATGTGGCATCTCGGGATAAAATTTTAGGGCGTTACAAAGCTTGGTATCAGAGCCTAAGGTTTAAGGAGTCCTAAGGAGTCTGACAAGCCACGTTACTGTCACGCCTCAAATCCTATTGGGACTGACTGGCACCCGTAACTGAGGAGGCCCGGGAGAACCAGCTCATAACCTTATACTTCCCATGCATACCTCTATGACAACCCAAAATTTGGATAGCATCATGTCGCATATAAAAGGAAATAATCACCTGTATAAGCTCGAGCACACATATATATGTATTTATAATACTTGGCTGTTTGAGCTATCACGTCTATTAACAAAACACCACCTTGACTGTACATTAGGTCTACAAAGCCTCTAGACAATACACAGAGTTTAACTAAGGTCGGGACACACCCCGCCATATAACTAACTTCTATACAATACCAAAAGTGACTGGATATGACACGGAAAGCCCCGA
>NW_025862833.1:0-1280 GCF_002878395.1 Capsicum annuum
GTAATACAATCTCATATCACCACCAACTGGAAATGTCCCCAAGACCCAACTAAAAAAATAAAGTTAATATCAAGTAAAGAAGCAAGTTGGGTGAAATATTAATGAAATAATTTTTATCTGATGTGACAATTCAGCCAAGGGCATTGTTGAACCAGTGACACCATCTTCAAAGATCACGGTATCAATACTAATGGAATCCAAATAAGCAAACTCACAACGTTGATCACTTAAGTCCTTAGGCTTTTCCTTTAAGCGCTTCCAATATTGTTATTGGATAACATTGCTTTCATTAGATCTAGAGGTTGCACTATGTCAGCCTCATTGAGCGAAACAAGTGGTTTGGATGTGTCACTGCAAAATTATACAATGCCTATTAACTTTTCGATGCCTTTGTGTTGGAACCTTGAAGTTTTGATGAATGACAATATGAATGAAACAAGTTGATATGAGTTAATTCAGTGCAACTGGAAACTTAAACTTACTGATCACATGGGGAATAGAACAAGTTGAATTTGATTCAAAAACTTGATGATAAGGGAAAGAAAGTTGAGTTGGAAAAGGAGTCCTACGTAAAGAAGGAGTTTCACTTCTGAGCATATTGTGAAGAGTCCTATGTGTAGAAGGAGAAAGATTCTGCAGATTGAAGATGTCTACGCAAGATAGAAAACATATAAATTGAAGGAATCTTTGTTAGATCAATGAAGTTTTTGATGACTGACACATGAATAGAACATATTACTTGACCTGGTCCAAGCATAGGAAGGCAAGTTTCAGGTTTTACTGATAGATGCAGACAAAGATTGCTGAAAGTCAGGAATGAATGAGCAAGCCTAATTCTGATATACTCAAGCTACTGATCACGTGAGAAATTGAAGAAGTTGTGGTTGAGTAAAATACTTGAAGATAAGTTGATTTAAAGAGTTGAAGTTTGACTACAACACTAGGAGACAAGAGTTGAAATTGAAGAAGGAGTCTCACTTGAAGTAAAACTCTATGTAATGAGAGTTTTGATTAAAGGAGGAGTTTAAAATAAAGAATGACTCTTTGGAAAGCTGTGCTTAAATAGAAGATGCATCATTCAGAGTAATTCACGCACTTACAAAGCAGAAAAGTACAATTGACAAATTGACTTCACGAAGTGCTATTCAATCACTGAAGAAACACATTGAAGAACTAGGTCCTAAGTATAGAATCCAACTAAGAGTTTTAGCTTTGATTTTTAGAGTTGTTCATTGCGTTTGAGCTATTGATGTAATATTAGTTTCAGTGTGTTATAAACT
>NW_025862834.1:0-2065 GCF_002878395.1 Capsicum annuum
TTTTTTGGTAATTTATAACCCTAATTTTCATTTTTTAAAAATGAAAAATATATATATATATATATATATATATATATATAAAAATATTATTATTTTTTTAATAGGTATTATCACATTTATATTGTTTAGTTCCTATATTAGGTAAGAAAGACAATGTTTTTTCTTAAAAAAAAGAACTCACGATTCATATAATTTATATAAACCTGCAATTAAATATGTATTATACTATTTTAAATTAATATCATCTTATCCAAATTTTGAAATTTCAATTGCTGAATTGAGTTACAATTTGTAGAATGCTGATTTTATTTGACAACTATTCAATATACTTGATAAAATTAGAAAATAAATATACAAAATATTGTTTCAAGTTTTTCTTTTTGTTGAAAAATAAAGTTAAAATTTTCTCTAATTGTATAGAAAAAGGTCATCCTATTTAAGACTCTATTTGAATATGATTTGAATGAAAAAAAGAAGAAGATAATTTGGGAACATATAGTCATTACGTATTTGTCACTGCGAGAACTATCATTATATATGAGTATACTTCTCCATCTATGATCTCGGATATATTTATACTATTATAATTAGATTTAGTTAGATGTTTACTAAGAATTCAATATCTAAAATGATATTTTTCAAAAACAAAGACAAAGATACAAGAGAAAAGTAACAAAGAGAAAGAGGAAAAATCAATTTCTTTTCTTGAATAATATCTCATAAAGGGATAAATATATTATAAAAATTGAAAATACTAAAAGAGTGTGACTATGTAGTATATGTTTTAAATTTAATACGAACTTGCATCACAATTTCTGTTTGGGTGAATCTAATAAACATTTAATTAAGTTTGATGGTGTAGAACCATTTTCAAAATAAAATAAACGTTTAGAACATGAAGAATACGGTAAATTCGGTGAACAGTAAGTAATATACAGTAAATCTAATAGTAAATCAGGGGCAGACCCACAGTGATTCTTGTGGATTCCTATGAACCCATTTCGTAAAAAAATTACACTGTATATATGTATATACAATCAGTTTTGTTAAAAAGTTATATAGCTAATTTGAACCTAACATAATCAAAAGTTGTGCCTAGCCTAGTGGCAAAGTGAGTTCAAATTGTTAATTCCCTAACGTCGTCGCAGGTTCAAATCTGCTTGTTACATCCCTCATATTTATCCCCCTTTTCTTTTTCCAAATCAAAGGGCCAAATAGGCCAATTTTGTTTTGTTATGGAGTAATTAGATATTTATTCCATATTTATCCCCCCTTTTCTTTTTCCAAATCAAAGGGCCAAATAGGTCAATTTTGTTTTGTTATGGAGTAATTAAAAAAAAAATGGTGATAAAAAAATATTTAATATTTTCTCTTGTGAGAGTATCATGAATAGGTTTCAAGAAATGAAAATTCGTAGAATAAAATTGTAATAATATATTTTGATTTATTAAATTTTGTTTTGTTTGCTTCTTAGTATTTTTATTTTTTATAGATTGAACCCACTTGGTAAAAATCCATGGTCCACCACTGAGTAAAGTATCAATCTTTGATATGTACTGTATATTAAAGTAACTAAAAATCCCGAGATATTAATAAGATCTAAAAAAAAATAATGAATTAGAAAATAATATAGAAAATGGTGGCTCTGTTTATCCTCTTACAAAAAGGTGATTATTTTTCATTTTAGTGTTAAAAGATCTATAAGGTGTGCAATAAACAATAATGATGAAATGATATAAAAGAACTAAGAATTACCAAAATTACAATTCTCAGATGAAAATAAAAAATATACATATATAGTAGAAGCAGACGCAAGTGAATATAGTTATGTAGGAGTACTTAAATATAGATATGCAGAAGAAAAATTAGAACATCATTGTAGATGTTACTCAGGTACATTTAATGGAACAGAAATAAAATGGGAAATAAATAAAAAAGAATTATGTTCAGTATATAAATGTTTATTAGCCTTTGAACCATATATTGTATATAATAAATTTATTGTGAGAACAGATAATACCCAGGTTCGATGGTGGTTAACAAGAAAAATACAAAACTCAGCTAC
>NW_025862835.1:0-1657 GCF_002878395.1 Capsicum annuum
AGCGGGGGCCTGCATTCTCAAGGCCCCTACCCAATGCAAAGTTCAATTTTTGAGCTGAGAAAGATTCTCAATAGTTTGGTCCATGGCCTAGGACCTCTTTGTTATCTTTCATAAGGTCCATAGGCGGTAAAAAAGGTACAAGACCTAGGTTGGTGACCTTCATTGCACTTTCTAGAGGCGCCCGCCTAATGTTCGGCTCAAGTAATCGAGCCTATGTCATAATTTGTGGTATTGGGCTCGTGGCCCTTACCCAATTCTTAAACCAAGATTTTTGCTTATTGGGCTTGTATCACATACAACCCAAGTGCAATGAATTGTTTAAAGGGGAAAGGACACGCACTGGTCATTTTGAAAACAAATGACCAACATTTGATCAATTTGCCACATTATGGCTAGCCAGCAAAATTAATACCAATTAATAGCCATTAGGCTACTTCATTTGGCGTTTTTTTGCATATACAATTTTTATACCAAATTGGTACAACATTATACCATATTGATACACTTTTTCAAAAGAGTCGGAACCTATAACATGCATATACAATCCCTATATCAAATTGATATGACTTCTATACCATATTGATACACTTTTTCAAAAGAGAGGGAACCTATGCATGCATATGCAATCCCTATACCAAATTGATACGACACTTATACCATATTGATACACTTTTCAATAGAGAGGGAACCTACACTCGCATATACAGTCTCTATACCAAATTGATACAGTGCTTAGACCACTTTGATACATTTTTATTTTTTTAATAAATACAGTAGTGAAATAAAAAAAATAGAAAAGCCGAATTCCTTTTTCATAAAAAAAATGGACAACTTTTTCTAAATGAAACAACAAAAACTTTTTTTTTTTTTTTTAAAAAGGAGGAAGTGGAGAAGGAGACGGAGCCTACAACGGAATGGATAAAAATAGAAATTAATTTTGTGGCTAATTGTAGATAATTAATTTTGGATAGCTATTATGATAGAATTATTTTAGAGTGAAGTGCTATTTTAGTCTTTTCCCCTTGTTTAAACCATACCTTTAGCGGAGAGGCCTGGGCTTATGGCAAAGCCTATTTGACTTCAATGGCCCATTTGATTAAGTAACTAATTGTAAAAGATTTTAGCAGAGATAATGGTGATATAGCAAGTCTAATGGATAATTAGTGTTTTTTTTCTTTTAATTGTTTATTAAGTTCTCTACTTGAATTAAAAAGTTGAGATTTTCTCAATATTATATTAACATATTATTAGTTTTATGAAGGAGAGCGTTGGAGCAACTGATAAAGTTGATGTCATGTGATCAGGAGGTCACGAGTTCAAACCTTGAAAACAACCTCTGACAGAATTGCAAGGTAAGGTTGCGTACAATACACCCTTGTGATGGGGCCCTTCTCCGGACCCTGCTCATAGCGAGAGCTTTAGTATAGCGGGCTTGTCTCTTATACACATATCATATCTATATCTACCGATCTATATTCCAAACAAAGTATGGTATTCAGATTAGTCACCAATTAATAAGTGGTGATGTTTGTGTGTCTATATAAAATTTTATTAAGGGTAAAATGAGTATTTCAAAGTTAAATTTTTACTAAAGATAAAAATGTGTCATTGAATCAAAAGAAAAGTGAGCCATATAAATTGAAAAAGAGGAAGTATT
>NW_025862836.1:0-1441 GCF_002878395.1 Capsicum annuum
GTGTATAATTATGTTATTTTTTTCTAAAATTAATGGAATAATTAAGATTCTTAAATCATTTTCACTATCAGGATGTATTATCATGAAATTTGAGTATAATTTAAACTAATAATACTATATTAAATAATATAACATGTAGAAGACAACAAATACCAATAAACTGCCCGGGATCGAATCCCTTTTATTGCCTTTGAGTCATGAGCCCGTATCACAGGGCTTGCCTAGTGCAGTTTATATCCCCGTATGGTTTGCAGGCGATTGCATCGGGGGGTTTACCTAGTGCGCACACAGTGCTCACCCGAAGGGTAGAGGCTGTGGCAGAGGGTGTAGTGGCTGCGGATTTTCCTGAAAAATTTTCATAAAAAAATACTAATAAACATAAAGATCATTAATAGAAATTATTGCAAAGTACATATAAAATGTAATATTATTGAAACAAAATAAAAAAAATAAAAAAATGAAATCATACTTAAATAGAGTGAATCTATATATAAATTCACTTCGATAAATAATATTATACGAAGATGATTCATTTAAAAACTTTTATAAACTAGATATCTGCATCTTTGGGTGGAGAGTGCGAGGATGACGACGAAGTTTCACGTAATTGACCCTTCAGCATAACTTCTCCGACATCTAACCAAGCTTGAAACTTCATTATATCATCTGCATTTAATTGATCAATAGACTCACAACGACTTTTCTCTCGAGTCTTATTCATTTCGCTTAACGAAGTCATTCTATCCTTTACAACTTTTTCTCTTCTATCAAGTTCGTTTAGCCTATTGTTAAGTTGATTCACTTTCTTACGTGAATTTTTAGCAACAAGGTGTTCACCTAAATCAAATTCTTGTGTCGGATTCATAAAATGATCAATGACCGCGTTATGAGTTGGATGGACAAAAGAATATGCTTTTTCAGCTTTGGTTGGTGAAGTAAGAACAATTCCAAGATCGACATCATTTTCCCTAACGAGTTCACTAGCTTTTTTATATAAGTCAGAACGACGTTTAGAAAACGTAGAACATCAATCAACATATTTTTCTATTTTCATCAATGAAATTTTTTGACGTCCTGCGATTTTCTTACCCTCCATCTTAGTAAAAAAATAAAATACATAGATCAATTATTTTCAAAAAAATATGACTTACAAAAATATGAAATAAAATCATATATTTATACACATAAATTAACAATGGTCATTAAATTTCTAGCCAAATTATATTAAATTTGATATTCATAATCTGAGTTTTATAGTAACATCAATGAATATGATATTTTAAATAAAAATAGGTAATAATATAATATACTACATGAAGTTTATCAACTATATAATTTAATGGAACATTAATTACTTACCAAAATGATTAAACTATTTTATATAGTAACTATATACAATTTAATTTGAAAAGAAAAATATATTAATATAATTTAAGTTTTA
>NW_025862837.1:0-2608 GCF_002878395.1 Capsicum annuum
AGAAGATGGTGCACAAGATCGGGATGCAAAGGTTCAAGGATGTTCTCATTAGGGAGAGTTAATACACGTTGTACTCTTTTTTCCTTACGAGGTTCTGTCCCACTGGGTTTTACTTGTAAGATTTTTAATGAGACAGCCGATATGCGTTAGAAATGTGTACTCTTTTTCTTTCACTAGATTTTTTTTCCTACTGGGTTTTTTCTAGTAAGGTTTTAACGAAGCACATTATCTATCTAGACATTCAAGGGGGAGTGTTATAAATGTATTTACATTATAGTGAATTTCTATCAAGATCTACTTTGATATCTATTAGGATTTGAAGCATCTGTCTTTTACTCAGACTAGGAGTAAATTTCTCCTATAAATAGAGGGGTTTTGTTCTTTGTATTCACAATTTTATAATCTATCATCCCTCAAGAGAAGAAATAATAATCACTCTCTCTATTCTCTCTACTCTTCTTCTTTATTCTTTCTTGTTTTATAACAACAATGAATATACATGTGATCATCTTAATGATGCATCTTTTCAACATATCACATGATAGGTGAACGGGCCCATATTCACCTTTTATACTTTTCAGATTTTAAGGGATCCAATCACAAAATTAGTTGGTCCAACCAACGTATCATGAGAACAAACAACATTAAAGTTCATGAAGAATTTTTGAATTCTTCAATATATGTTTAATACTTAATATGAACATCTTTAAGATGGCGCAATCGTTCATGTCAACTTATGAACTTTTATGCTAGTAAACTCCAAGTTTACCATGACATGTACTTTTTTCTTTAGTAAATTTCAGATTTACTATTACATGAATAAATTTCAGATTTACTACTTTAGAAGTAGATTTCGAAATAACTCTTCTCAGTTATTCTGCCTCATTCGGAAGTGAGTTGTGATACTATCACAATCAAGTGCACGTTTGCACTAATAAGCTTCTCATTCCCTAGGAATGAAATACAATTATGTCTTAAGTGTATCAAATTATGATAGCTACTATAAAAGCAAATTGAGGCATACATATGATATGCCCACGGAATAGAGCATATCAATGGGATATATTTCATGACTTTTCATCAAATATCCATTATTTTGCCTTAGCCATCATAAATTATCAATACATGCATTGAGATCCAATCTCAACGTCTTATCTATATAAAGGCGTCTTAGGCATAAATTGATGGGACTTGAACCCAATATATTATCATCCCTTTTGATAATATTGTTCTTGAGGAATAAATTTAAAACATGAATGGTTTCAAACCAATTATTTTTCCTCAAATCCAACAATAATTATATTATTAGTATCAAAAGATAAACAACATAAGAAATTACAAACCTTGAAATCCTTAAGATTTTGTAACGCCCCGAAAATGGGCCCCGAGGCGTCACTCGGTGGTTAAGGCTACAAGTAGCCCCAAGCTAATCCTTTTAGCCATTTTTCTACCATTCAATACTTATAATCAAAGTCATCATAATCAAAACATCTAAATATCCTCCTTAATATCATACTGCAATATGAATGAAATACGGAAAGTAACAAAATACGACATCTCTGACAAATCTGATCAATCTATCCATCTAGTCTGACAAGCCTATACTAAACCGTATATCCATGAGCGATTGGGACAAACCCCAACTGACCCAAACTTAGGAAATAAACTGAACGACTCAAAGTAAATGAGGAAATCTGAATAACTAGTCCTCGGACCATGAGGACTCACCACTGCAGAGGATATAAATCAACGTGCTCGGATAATCATAGGCAAACCTGGGAATGAGCACCTGAAGCTACATTATAGGGAAAATGTAGCCCACATGCGAACATGCGGGTCAGTACCAAGAAATATGTACCGAGTACATGGGGGTGCATGAAATAAACATATTTATATGCATATATATATATATATATATAATGATCATGTCATAAGTTTTCTTTCCAAATCATTCAGGACATTTGTAAATGGCTCATAAAGCTTGAAAGAAATCTAAAATCTGAAATCATACATAATGAATGGTAAAACATGCCAATCTGGATATCATGAGCCATTACACTTAATCCAGATATCAAGATTTTTTTCTTATTCTCTCATCAAACAATCTTAGTGAAATCTGGAATAGTGAATACATCATAAATCTGCATTTCAAATATCTTTTAAATCAGTAAAATCAATCTAAGAATGAGGGACGACTCTTTGGGAGGTTCTTCTAACCGACATGTACACCATTTGAGCACCCATGATGTCCCATGACTTTCCACCGTAAGGTTAGGGTTGTCCTACCCTTGCCATCGGTATAGAACAATCTCATCTCAGTGATCACTATCTCAATTTTTCACATATAGTGGAAGTCAATGTCTCAACCTACGGTGGAACGTAGTTCTTGGGTATGAAACCATAGTAACATACCCAACTCGATGCTAAATACTACTCCCAGTACTATGCTCAAAAATCTCAAGAAAAATCCACTTTAAGGGTAATCTCATATTTCTTAAGTTAAATAAATGATAAAAATCCGTAACTCGTTTCATAAAGTGAATTTTAACTCTGTTGTGACCAAAAGGTCAAATCTTTCTATACTTCATCAAAAATAGTCTAAACATGG
>NW_025862838.1:0-1292 GCF_002878395.1 Capsicum annuum
TGCAGAATTAATGGTGAACTTTTGAGGTTCTTGAAGTTGGATGTAGGAGCTTAGGGTTTTTTTATAAGGGAATTTGATGAAATATAACATATAATGCTTCTAATAGGATTTAATATAGGGTTTAGACGGATTTTGGGTGAGGAAGGATGACCAAAACACCCCTAAAAATTAAATAATTCTCGAATCTGTCCTTTGGTGGACTGTTTTGATAGTCTGAAGTAGATCAACCATAAAGTTTTACTGCGATATCCAAATTGGATGAAAATAATTTCATTAGAAAGAGGACTCTCATATATTTCCGTTGATATATAGTATCTCACCCAGATCATTGTGTACGACGAGTTATGATCATTTGAAGTTGACCCAAAAATTCACTTTTAATAGGCTGAAGTAGATCGACCATAACCTTTTTCTTTGATAGACAAATTGGATGAAACCAATTTCATTAGAAAAAGGACTCGCAGAGCTTTCCGTTGATATATAGTAGATCACCCAAATCATTATGTACAAGGATTTATGATTGTTTAAAGTTAGAGAAAAAATACGCCAAGCCTCAGTACTTTTTCCTGCACGTTTTACTGTTCACTACTATTCATGGTTCGATCGGAATGTTCATAACTCGTCGCTCGGGTGTCCTTTTTGGATGATACACACATCGTTGGAAATCTTATTTGATACTCTACGCAATGGTGGGTCATAATCTAATACATTCTGCACAAAAAATTTATAATTCATTCTAGAAGATAGAACCCAACACGTTTACGCAAAAATTTCAACAAAAAATTTTCTAGGGTATTACAGTAAGTCGACGTGATCTCAATGCATCGCGTTGACAGATAATTTTTCCCTCAGCTTAATTCAAATTCCAGTGAACTGATGTGGACTCAATGTGGTGCATTGGCCATCGCATCGATGCCAATAATGCGGCACATTGATCTGCGCGTGACAGTTCAGTTTTCCGTCATTAAAAATCTGTATCTTTAGGGGTATTTGGGTCTTTTCCCATATCCTTCAGCCCCAAAAACACAAAATTTAGCCTTCTATTTGCAACAAACACTCATTGTTTCACAAATTGCTCAAGAACAAAAACCCTAGGTGATTGAATTTCAAATTCAAGGCTCAAGATTCCACCATTAATCTTCAAGAATTTAGCAACCAAGATATGTCAAGTGTTCATCCAAGGGTTCCTTCCACCCTTGGAGTCCAAGAAACTCTTTTAAACTTCAAGTAGCTTGATTTCATGCTTTCCATGATTTGGATTCAAGTGTATTCATGATTATAATATTGATTGG
>NW_025862839.1:0-6882 GCF_002878395.1 Capsicum annuum
GTGATAGCTGCACATATATAGCTCGTGTCACATAACGTACATTACTTGTTTGGAGCGTCTACTTGCTCGCATTCCTCATTTAAGGACTAGTATTTGGTTTCTCAATCGTGTTGTGTCCATCGAGAAACTTCCAAAGCTACTTCGCGATGCCTCCCAGTTGATTGAATTTGGTACTGGATCCCATACTCTGCTGACATATATACTGGCTGATCATGTTTCTGAAGTTTTCGTAGATGTATCTCAAGGTTATTCGATAGTGAATTAGACTCAATACACGAACTCTTTTGTGGTAAAATAGATACATTATTGATCATATATAGTTGTCATCCTAATAATACCTTCTGAGTATGTTGTCTAAAATGTTATAGTTATTGCAAATATTGGACGACGGTCTAACATTATTTGGAAGGACAATTCTCAAAAGCTATAAAGTTTAGAAATAAAAATAAAATCGAAATAGTGACCTGTAAAATGGATATTTGTGAAAATCAGCCCATTAAAGTTTCAGTTCTGGCCAACTCAACTAGCCAAGACATTCTGAATAGTTACTGTCAGAAAAATGTGTAAAGAACTGCAGCAAATTCTAAGTTATTTGTATAGAAGTTATGATTTGTTAGCAGTTAATTAGTTTCTATCTTATCACTAATCCTTATTTTTATCCTTAGGAGTAGGTTACTTATCTTCGGTCAAGATTGTAAATTATAAACAAGTCTGAATGTTTAATAAAGCTGTAGTTTTTGCTTTCATCAACATCTCTCTGTTGGCTTATCAAACTTATGTTCCACTTGTTTATGAACAAGTAAAATCAGATTCTTATGTTCTTCACTCTCTTCAATTGGTATGAGAGCATTTATTTCTTGAGGGATCTGTGGGTGTTTCATCAAAGCAGGAATTAAAACAAGGCAAGTTTATGAAGCATGGAAGCAGAATCAAGTTTTTCAACAATGACACCACCTGTTTTTAATGGTGATAACTATCAGATTTAGGTTGTAAGGATAGAAACTTATCCAGATGTCATGGATACGTGGGAGGCAGTTGAAGAGGATTATGAAATTCCTCTGTTGCCTAACAATCCAACTATGGCCCACATTAAGAAACATAAAGACAGGAAAATCAGAAAATCAAAGGGGAAAGCCTGTCTATTTTTAGCTGTATCTTCTTCAATTTTCACTCGAGTTATGTCTCTAAAGTCAGCCAAAGACATATGGGATTATCTCAAGTCATAATATGAATGGGATGAGAGGATCAGAGGTATGCAAGTTGTGAATCTTATAGGAGATTTCGAGACGTAGAGGATGAAAGAAACCAAAATCATAAAAGATTACTCCAAAAGGCTCCTGAGCATAGAAAATAGGGTGAGATTGCTTGGTTTCGTGTTTAATGACTCTCGTATTGTTGAAATAATTCTGGAAACTGTGCCAGAAAGATTCAAAACAACCCTAACTACTTTGGAAAACACCAAGGATCTGTCCAAGATCACCTTGGCGGAGTTGTTGAATGCTTTGTAGGCTCAAGAACAATGAAAGGTCATGAGAGGTGAAGGAAATACAGAGGGAGCATTGTTTAATAAGCCTCAAGATGGAGGCAAAAATAAAAAGAACAAGAACTAGAAGAATGGTGAAAGCGCTCCAGCAGGTACTACCAAAGAAAAAACTGGAAACACAAAGAGAAGTTTTCCTCCATGTAAGCATTGTAACATGAAAGGTCATCCACCATACAAGTATTGGAGAAGGCCTGATGCTAAGTGTATTAAATGCAATCAACTTGGGCCTGAAGCTGTCATTTGCAAGAACAATAATCAGCAACAAAAAGCAGATGCTCAAATTATTGATGGAGAGGAGGAAAATCAAATCTTTGTTGCTACATGTTTTTCAAGTAAATCATCAAGAGAGTGTTGGTTGATTGATAGTGAATGCACTAATCACATGATAAACAACAAGGATCTCTTCAAGGAATTGAAGCCTACGGCCATTACTAAAGTCAGAATAGGTAACAGTGAATATCTTTCTGAAAAGAAAAAGGAATGGTTGCTATTCCAAGTCACTCAGGTACTAAAACAATTTCTGAGATGCTTTATGTACCTGAAATAGATCAAAACTTGCTTAGTGTTAATCAATTTATGGAAATCGACTTCAAATTAAATTTTAAAGAAAAACATTGCTTGATCAAGGATGCATCAGATCAAGAATCAGATCAAGAAATGTATGAAGTAAGAATAAGAGGCAAAAGTTTCTCATTAGATCCATTTAAGGAGGAGCATGTGGTTTTTTCAGTCAAAGAAAATATTGCAAAATTATGGCCCAAGAGACTCAGACATTATCACTATGAAAGGTTGCTTAAAATGAAAAAAAGTAGAAATAGTCGAGGACTTGCCTATTTTAGAAATGAATTCTTTAAATTTCCTTGCATGTCAATATGGAAAACAAAGCAAACTTCCATTTCCAAAGACAACTTGGATAGTCTCAAAGAAATTGTAAATAATTCATACTAATATAGCAGGACCTCAAAGGACTCCCTTGGTAAAAAATAGTCTCTACTATATCATTTTTTATGATGATCTAACTCGCATGCGTTGGATTTATTGTCTCAAGCATAATTCAGAGGCTGCTGATGTCTTTTGAAAGTTCTAAGTAAAAGTAGAAAATGAAGTTGATTGTAATATTCAGTCCATATGAATAAAAAATGGAAAGGAATATACTTCTCAACAATTCAACATCTTATGTGAGGAAGCAGGGATTCATCATCAGCTTACTACTCTGTATACTCCACAACAAAATGGTGTAAGTGAAAGAAGGAACAGATACATAATGGAGATGACCAGATGCATGTTGCACGAGAAGAACTTGCTAAAGAAATTTTGGACAGAAGCAGCAAATACATTAGTTTTTCTACAAAATAGGCTTTACACAAAGGCGGTGAAAGATCAAACTCTTTCTGAAGCTTGGTATGGGTTTAAACCATCATTAAACTTCCTTAAAAGTGTTTGGTTATTTTCCTACGTTCCTTAGGTTAAACAAGACAAGCTAGATAAAAAAAAATTATCCCAGATATTTTTATTGGATACAATGCAGTTTCAAAGGCGTATAAAGTCTTCCAACCACAAACTGAAAATATAATCTTTGGTAGAGATATGTATTTTATGGAGAATAGAGACTGGTGTTGGGAAGACTCACAGTCGAACTGAGCAAAAAAGTTTCCTGCCAAAGTTCCTAAAAAGCAAATATCACTCTCATGGAAAGATGAAATGGTGGATCATTCACTAGGTACTCGTCTATTCACTGATATATATCAAAGAGGCAATGTGGCAGTATGTGAACCTGTTGGGTACATTGAAGCCAAGATCGATGAAAATTGGGTGGCTGCAACGAAACAGGAGTTGTAAATGATTAAGATAAACATGACTTGGGAACTTGTTGATCAACCTGAAGACAGAAAGGTAATTGGGTTGAAATGGGTCTTTAGAACAAAGTTAAATGTTGATGGTTTAGTCAACAAGTATAAAGAAAGACTTCTCGTTAAGGAATATGCTCAAATTTTTTGTGTGGATAATTTTGATACATTTGCATCAGTGTCTAGGCTTGACACGATAGGGTTACTTCTTGCTCTTGCTACACAATTAGGCTAGAAAATGTATTAGATGGATGTCAAATCAGCATTTCTTAATGGTTTTCTCCACGAAGAAATTTATGTTGAGAAACCCAAAGGCTTTGTGGCAAAAGAAAAGGAGGACAAAGTTTACAAGCTAAGAAAGGCTCTTTATGGACTTAAACAGGCACCAAGGGCCTAGTATGGTCGAATAGATGATCATTTGCTTGGATTAGGCTTTGAAAAGAGTCTATCATAATCTACTCTTTATGTTAAACATAATGGCATTGATATTCTTGTTGTGTCTATATATGTGGATAATGTCCTAGTTACAGGGAGCAATACAAGGCATACTGAGGATTTCAAGCAAGAAATGATGAAAGCTTCAAGATGACTAATCTTGGTCTATGTCCTATATTTCTGGAATGGAAATCAAAAAGGGAAAATAAAGTTTTCATTTGCTAGAAGAAATATGCTAAGGAAATCTTCAAGAATTTCAACATGAAAGATTGCAAGGAGATGAGTACTCCTATGGAACAAAAAGAGAAACTAAGAAAGAATGATGGAGTAGAGCAAATAGAGAAAACGTACTTCAAAGGCTTAATCAGTTTTTCGATGTATCTTACAGCTACAAGACCCGATGTTTTGGATGCTATAAGTATTTTATCGAGGTTAATGCATTGTGCTAGTGAGCTGCATCTAAAAGAAGCAAAAAGAGTTATCAGATATATCAAAGGAACCATTAATTATGTTGTCAAGTTTCAGAAAAGTCCAAATTTGAAACTACTTGGGTATTCTGATAGTGATTGAGATGGATTAGTACATGACATGATGAGCACATCTGGATATTGATTTACTCTTGGCTCAAAATATTTTTGAGGTGCTCAAAGAAGAAGGATATTGTGTCTCCACTGCAGAGGCAAAATTTGTGGCTGCAACAGCACAGCGAATCAAGCTCTGTGGTTGAGGAAAATATTTGTTGATCTACATATGAATCAAACAAAAGGAACTGAAGTATTTGTGGACAATCAATTTGCAATAGCAATTTCTCACAATCCTGTATTTCATGCCAAAATAAAATACTTCAACATCAAGTTTTTCTTTATGAGGAAAGTGCAAAAAATTGGTGATGTGATTTTGCTTTATTTCAAAACCGAGGAGCAACTGGCTGATATCTTTACCAAGACTTTACCAGGAAACAAATCTCAACTTCTCAAGAAAACACTTGGAGTTTTGATACGATAAAAACTTGGATCGTATAAAAAAGAAGTCAAAACTGTCCACAAACAAAGGGAAGAGAGCAATACAAACACAATTCTCGGCTCCAACAACAACAAGAAACAAGGCGTAAATGACTAACAATAACAAGGGATAAACAACATTATAATAAGAAGAACCACAATAGGATAACAACAATCCAATGATTACAAGATTCCAAGAACTAACAGTTTTCCTAGATTACACTAACTAAGACATGAATTGTAGAGATAGTTAGTGAGACATACACTATAATAAGACCCAAGAAACCAAAGATATATTAAATATAAGGACCCCTAAGACTTACAATAGCAACACCACACTCTTACGAAGACACGAGAGGGATTCCACCGCTCAAGCACCATCGTTTCCAAGCAATACACATTCACAAGTGAGTCCACACTTGCTCATGTCCTAGTTTCGGCCTAGGGAGGCTCTCTCTTAATAGAAGTGTTCTTTCATCAATATTAAATAACTAATGAACTAAAATCCTATCATGTTCTATTTATAGACTTATTACAATAAGAGGTAAGAAGATAAAAGAACCCTTCAATAAAAAGGGCACAAAATAGGTGCCCATGGAGTGTGTTTTGGGGTGGCTTTGTGCACACCAAGGCCCTTCGTCACACTTTAATTTGTACACTACCTCAGTTGCATTCAAAATACTCAAAAATGTCCATCTTCATTATTGTGCCCGTATCAACTTTGTAGCTTTTAAAGCAAGGAGGAAATACATAAGAACTGCAACAGTCTAAATTCTAAGTTATCTGTATAGAAGTTATGATTTGTTAGCAGTATCCCTAATCTTCATCCTTGTCCTTAGAAGTTGGTCACTATATTTGGTTAAGATTGTAAATAATAAACAAGTTTGAATGTTTAATAAAGCTATAGTTTTTGCTTTCATCAACATCTCTCTGTTGGTTTATCAAACTTATGTTCCACTTGTTTACCAACAAGTGAAATCAGATTCTTATGTTCTTCACTCTCTGGAAACTCACAGTTAATCTTGGAAGAAGAAAATGAACTAGGAACATCACACTGATCTTAATAGATCGACTTTCATACTAGTTCTTGCTCTAGAAAAGACGATGTATTATGATACTTTCTGTTTCTCCCGAGGACCAATTTACTATACATGAAAGTCAAAAAGTTGCTCTACAAAAACCTTGTTTGAAGTGAAATTTAATATACTTCACCCTTAAGAGAAAAAGAAAAGAACAAAAAAAAGTGACAACAATTTGGAAACACCATGAAGAAAGAAGAAACACCTAAATAATTCTCTCTAAACATATTGGTACAATAAACACTCTATATAAACTCTCTTTTTTGCTGATAAAAGGCAACAAAAACTAAGACAGAAATTTTACAAATTCTACGTTACCTTAAATCTACTGTAAAATCATTAACTTCTGATGCAAGATGCATATGTTGCTGAATTTCGCAACAGATAATGCTATCAATCTTCTTTATCACTTTCAGAGCTTCCATCAAGCCCAAAGAAGAACTAAAGGTAAAAAGATATGTGCTTTATACAAATAGTATTCGATATGGAGTCTCATTTCTCTCCCTTCATCTCGAAAAGTAATAGGCTACAAATGGTTTTTTAGACTCGAGAAAAATTCTGATGGCACAGTTTCCTAGTAAAAAGCGCAATTAGTTGCAAAAGGGAACTCCCAAACCTTTGGATATGATTGTCTTAACACATTTAGTCCAGTAGCAGTAAGGACTACAGTTCGAATAATCATTTAAATAGCAGTCACTAACTATTGGCAGATTCGTCAAGTTAATATAAAAAATGTTTTTCTTAATGGAGACCTTAAGGAGGAGCTATTTTTGAAACAACCTCCTGTCTTTGAGCAAACAGATTAAAAAGGAAGACTACTGGTATGTAAACTTCACAAAGAACTTTATGGTCTTAAGCAATCTCCCCATGTTTGGTTTGAAAAGTTAAGTGACTTTCTAATTGATAAATTGGGCTTCAAAGAATGTGTCACTGATCCAGCTTTCTTCTACTTAATCTCTTCTTCTAGTTTCACATAT
>NW_025862839.1:9882-16380 GCF_002878395.1 Capsicum annuum
AAAATAACTCAACTACCCCCATAAATGCATAATTTAATAAACAAAAATATGCCCAGTGATGCAATGTGTGACGCGTCGTATCGATGGTGTCGATGCGATTGCTGACGCGCCGCATCGATAGTGACAATGCGATGGCCAACGTGATGCGTTCTGATCGCGTTGGCTCACTATTTCTATCATCCAAACATGTCTTAAATGATGTACGAAAATTCTAAAACTCACTCAAGATGACCTATAGATATCCCTGATCATGAATCAATTTAAAAATTGATAATCTAAGGCCGGGAAGATTGGAAATAAGACAATAGAAATATCAAGGTCAAAATGAGACTAAGTGTTAACACTTTGCCAATTTTTTTCCTAAGTCAGGGACATCTTTTGGCATGCTATATAGGATTGAAGTGAACTAGGACTTTATGGGGTTTTACACAACCCTTCAAGGCAAAGACCACAACCCAATTCTAAATCATGGGTGGGGTAATTCCTCTCATAAACCTTAAGTTGTATGGAAGCATAAGCTACAATCTTACCATATTAAATCAAAACACAACCCAACCCCACACGGGATGCAACATAATACACAACAAACCCTTCTGTACCCTCGAGTATGGTCAAGGCAAGAGCAGAAATCAACTTATCCTTAAACTTCTCAAAACTACCTTCACAATCATCGGATTATAAAAATTTTATCTTCTTCTAAGTCAACTTTGTAAGTGAAGTAGAAATAGATAAAAAGCTCTCCACGAACCCACGAACCCATGAACCTCCTATAGTACCCAACCAAACCCAAGAAGCTCCTAATGTCGGTTGGGGTCGTGGTGATGAGTGGTGAATTTACCACTCAATTGTACTCAACAATCGTGTACACTACTATGATTTAAATGTATAAATGAGATAAATTGATGATTAAATACACTAATTTTCACATTTTGCATGCATATAGGTTAGGAGAATGAAAGATGTGCATTAGAGCTAAAAAGAATCAAAAAGAAGAAAAAATGCAGTTCAAAGACTTGAAGCCAAATCAAGCCTTATCTACCGCGATCGCGGTCTGTGGGACGCAATCGCATTCACTCAAATAGGTCAAAGTACTGTGATCACGATAATCATACCACAATTGTGGTAGTGCGGGGATTATTCCTAGGGGCTGTTTTGTAAGTTCACACAGCCGACCCCAATTCTCAGGGAGTGCTCAAAACCCTTATTCATCTAATCTTAGATTTATCATCTCGAAATTATATTAGCTAAAGTTTTTTTGTATTTTTTACTTGGAATTTGGAGCTTAAATTTGTACTAGTTTAAGACAAAAATTAATTAGACGAACTCCAATGTGTGGATTTGGCATCACCTATTGAAGATTCATTAGATTTTAAAGTATGGTTTGCCCTTTTTTTTATGAATAACTTTGAGAATAATCTTGGTATGATTTTTTCTATTATATTTCTGAGTTTCTAAACCTACCTCTTGGTGTTATGTTTGAGTAGGATGCAAGTGTGTGGATATTGATTGTTAGCTTCAATTTGTGGTTAATGTTGATGAGCTTTACAAATGTTTTAATGCGAAATGGGAATTGTTGGTGTAAACCTCAATTTCCCCTAAAATTCCCACATCATACTTGAAAAAAGTCTAGATCCTACATCATTCTCGAAAGAGGGATGTAGGTGACATAAGAGATTGTGAATAATATCGTAAATGGTAGTTATTCTCATTTTGTTGTCTTAGAAATAAGGATGAAATGTGAAATTGCTACCTCTTAAACATCATCCTATAAATTAGGGTGTTAAATTGAGGTTTTGGGGTTGATTAGAATGTCAACACCCGTGAGTTTTTTGAGAGAATCCATGGGTGATATTTCGGTGTTTTGTTGAAAGACTAACATCAAAATCCCGAACCTAGCCTATCCTCTCGCACATTAAGTAAAATTGGATGCTATCTTTTATATATTCACACACACTAGTTTGCCTCTGGGACAACATAATCCCAAGATCCATTCCTAATTGATTATGCTCTAATTATTCTTAGTCTCAAATTGGTTCTTTAGAATCCAAGAATTTTTATACACTTTTGAAAACATTCAAAATCCCCCAAAAATATTTGTATCTTAGGTTTGAATTTAGCAAGTAACTTTCATTTCAAACTTATTTAGTAGCCACTCACATTGTTCCTTATGGATTCAACTCCGACTCTTTTTGGGTAATTATATTGACAATGATCGCCTTGCACTTAAATTAACGTGTAAGTTTAGCATTATCAAAAATGGCATTGTTGTCGGGGAACAATTTGGCGTAGTGAGTTAGTTTGAAAGTTTAGCTTACTTTAATTAAACTTGTAAATATTTGTTTGTGATTTTATTTTGTTTCTTGTGTTAGGTAGATTTTTGTTTTTATTTACTTGTCACTATGGAATCTTGGATTGAATGTGATTTTAGTGGTTGGAAATCTTATATTGATGATCCATGTCTATATTATAGTATACCCCACTTTTGGCAAGATTGTAAATATGCTCCCCGAAAAGAGATGTGCGCACCATCTTGAATCTATTGGGTGTATGATTGTTCTTTATGTGGTTGCCAATATGGATATTGGAGTGATTGTCCAAATACCCCCTCCCCTCGTTATGCTAATACAAATACTAATTTTTCTTATGAGTTTGATAGGTCTCATGATGTGAAAAAAGAAGAACAACATACCAGGTACAATAGTGTTGAAGCAATGCTTCAAACTCTTTTGGATCGGGCAACTATATTAGAGGAAGACGTGCGTGATTTGTATCAATCCAATGAGGCATTTAAAAATTAAATCAAAAGGATAGAAGAAGTGGGTATGGAGGCTAATATTTCAAATACCATAGGTATTCCCACTTTTCCAAATGAGCTCAATGTTGAAGAATCCTTGGTGATTTTCCAACCAACCGAACCAAACATGAGAGATGATGCCAAGATTGAGGAAATGGAACTAGAGTCACAAGAAAAAGCGAAGAAAATCCTTTGTGAAGGCTCTAGTACATTTTGGAGGGAGAATTCCAAGAACGACACAACTCTAGAATTAAGGATAAGACCTCACTCAAACCACTTTTCAACATTATGTTTGGTGAATATGTTGAAAGTCGAACCACCTAAGAAAATGATGAATTTTAGAGACGAGGAATAAAATCCCTATATTTTGGAGTTCATCATTCCTAAAGGGCAAGAGAAAGCCCACCACTTGAAGTACAACAAATGCAAGACACAATGTGTAGCAAGTGGATCTTGAAGTTCTCATCCATACCAAATAGGCCAACTCATAAATTTGATGTAAAATTGGGTAAAAGATTCAAGTCTTCAAAGTGGAGCGATAAAAGTAGTATCAATGCACCCTCGTCTTGCCCCCAAGTGCCACGAAGTTGTATTGATTGAAATTTGGGGCGCCATTTCAAGTCTTCCAAGTGAAGACATAATGAAAATTGAAGAACATTGAGCCACGCTGATAAATAAGGCACTTGATGGGAGGCAACCCATCATTTTCATGTTTGTGCCATTTATTTTTAAATAACTCATGTAATTTTGGTGCTTGGTAGGTGCTTGAGGAAGATTGGAAGCCAAAAACAGGGGGAAACCAAGCTTAAAAGTGTAGCAGTCATGCAGAAAAATAGGGAAAAATAGAGGAACAGAATGTCTCAGGTACTGATGGCAGCATCACGACCGCACCAACCATGTCGCGATCGCGCAACTATGCCCAGCTTTCAACATGGTTATTAACGCAGTTTCAAGGAGCCCTTTTGACCCTTCTTGTGCTTTTGAATTATGTAGTGAGGTCACTACAAGTCTTTTTATTGGGGAGTGTGGCCCTACCCTTGTGTGAGTACACATTGGCTTGCAATACTTGAACTTAGTTTACACGAAGCATGGAAATTTTGTGAAATTGATTGTTTTCATTTCTAGATTTTATTTTTTTAATAATAATATTGGACGAGCTTTTTCTTGTGATAGATTTAGTGACGACATTCTTAAGGAAAAAATCATCGTTATTAGGGTTTGAGCAATGGAAGTAGGGGAAGTTTGAGTACCTATGGCATTAAGGTTACAAATGCAAGGTAAGTCTGAGTACCTGTGGCATTTCGGTTTTGGGGTCGCATTTATACCTATGGCAAAACTTGTGTAATCATATGGTTGATTTGCCCTCATGAAAGCCAAAATGTGATGTAAAGGCTTGGGTTGGTATCATAGTTAGAAAATTGTGTGTGGTGCAAATGCAAAGAAACCCCCCCCCCCCCAATCCCCTATCCAAAAATTTTCAAGAATTAAGGACAAGGACGTGAGCGACCTTGTAACAAAGCTTTTTATCTTTTTGTGACTCCAAAAATTTTGGCTTATGAAAATTGGTAGATACTCCATTTTTGTCTCTAGCAGGAGAGGCAATTGAGCCTATTTGGCGAATTTGCAAGCCATGTGTAGTAAGATCATTTGTCCAAATCTCATGTGTACTTGTACCATATAAAAATTTCCTCATTAGTCTCTCAAGGATAATTTTGATTGTACTTGGTTGGTGAGATGATGTTAGGCCATCTTTGTGACATTAGAAATCTACTTTAGCCTAAAAAAACTATCCTTGCATAGATGTTATCCCTAGTCACCCACTTTGAGCCTTTGGATTTTTCTTTGGCAATAATATTGCAAGCCGTGAGCCTTTTAATTTTTATCTCTCTTTTGAACCCTATCCTCCTTGAACTTAAAAATGCTCTTTGAGGCTAAAAGCCTAAGTTGGGGATGGTGAAGATTGGAAGAGGTAACTTTGGGCCACGAAGTTGTAAGTGAATACCTAAGAGCTTAAGCATTGAGACCA
Source organism: Capsicum annuum (assembly GCF_002878395.1). NCBI lineage: Eukaryota > Viridiplantae > Streptophyta > Magnoliopsida > Solanales > Solanaceae > Capsicum > Capsicum annuum. The sequence continues at coordinate 14,703 of NW_025862839.1, forward strand.
AATGAATAATAAAAATAAAGGAGCCAACAAATGAAAGAAAAGCACAAAGTATGCAAGAAAATAAATAAAAATAAAATGGGTAAACTGAGGGAATAAAAGTAGGAACATGTGTAAGGAGTGAAAACAAAAGAAGTGGCCCATGATCAAAAGTTGGATAGAATAGTATGATGTAGATGTTCAAGGACGGTATAACCATGTTATTCCTAAATGATATCCTATACTACCCCAAACCTACGTTACAAATGCAAAAAGCCCTTCGAGATCTCCAACCAAGTGCATTCATCGTAGTGGAGATTGAAAATAGGGGCAAGCCTATGGCATGGTACTTGTTAGCGTAGAGAGTCATTATGAGAGAGAGTTTTGCACTTAAATTCCTTGTTGCATACTTGATATCTTAGTGTGCAATATTTTCCTTATTGCGAGGAGGCATGTAAACAAGTTGAGGAGAATGATTTGCTCATCTCCTAAAAAATGAGGCAAAAGGAGTATAATGTAGTTGAGGTCAAAAGTGAGTCACTTCTAGAGTATTGGTGATTGTTGCATGGTTGCTCTTTGAAGTATTTTGCATTCTTGAAAATTTCATTTTATGTTGAGGAGTTTCGTGAAAATAGTTTTGCTCATGTTTGAAGATCTATTTGTAGTAGTAATCAAGTTAGAGTCATTATGATACTGGGTCATATAATTTGGGCATACATGTGCATAGGCTTATGGTAAGAAGTAGTGTTTCTTGAGGACAAGCAAATTTTTAAGTTGGGGGTGTTGATGAGTAGTGAATTTACCACTCAATTGCACTCAAAAATCATGCACACTACTATGATTTGAATGTATAACTTAGACGAATTGATGATTAAATACACTAATTTCCACATTTTGTAGGCATGTAGGTTAGGAGAATGAAAGATGTGGATTTGAGATGAAAAAAGATCAAAAAAGGAAAGAAGTGCAGTTGAAAGACCTGAAGCAGAATCAAGTCACAGACCGCGATCGCGGTAATCGTACCGTGATGGCGATGGTGCGGAGATTATGCCAGGGGTTGTTTTGTAATTTCACACAGTCGACCCCAATTCCCAAGGAGGGCTCAAAACCCTTATTCATTTAATCTTGGATTTATCATCTTGAACTTATCTTAGCTAAGGGTTTTTGTCTTTTTTTTACTTGGAGCTTGGAGCTTAAATTTGTACTAGTTTAAGACAAGAATTAATTACAGGAACTCCAAAGTGTGGATTTCACATCACCCATTGAAGATTCATTGGATTTTAAAGTGTGGTTTACCCTCTCTTTATTTTTGATGAATAGCTTTAATGGTTATCTTGGTATAATTTTGTCTATTATCTTTATGAGTTGCTAAACCTACCTCTTAGGGTTATGTTTGAGTAGGGTGCAAGTTTGTGGATATTGATTGTTAGATCCAATTTGTGGTTATGTTGATGGGTTTTACAAATGTTGAATCAAAATAGGAATTGTTAGTGAAAACCTCAATTTCCCCTAAAATTCCCACATCATCCTTGAAAAGGGGATATGGGTAGTCTGGATCCTACATCATCCTCGAAAGTAGGTGACATGAACATTTATGAACAATACCGTATATGGTAGTTATTCTCATTTTGTTGTCTAAGAAACAAGGATGAAATGTGGAATTGCTACCTCTTGAACATCATCCTAGAAATAGGGATGTTAA
>NW_025862840.1:0-1751 GCF_002878395.1 Capsicum annuum
TTTGTGAATGAAAGGGTTACACCTAACACCAAATCTAGGTTCGGAGTGAGAAGTGTAAGACTCCTCACATGCCCCAACATCATCATAAGAACATTCACGAGGTCCTACATCATCTCCAAACTCACCATAAGCACTAGGCACTTCATTCACCTCATTTTCTTCCTAAAAAATGCAACTCCCAAATCTGCCCAAGTTTTGTTCATGGCTATTTCATAGCCTCCACAATCTCCCTCAACTTCGTAGCCATAAAACCCCTCACTACAATCATAGTCTCCCATGTTGTAGTCATAATAATCCCCGACTATCGAAGACATGTTCCCCTTATATCACCTTTGTACCTACACAATGAACAAACAAGATTAGTAGTAAAAGCTTCTCACTAACACTCGTATACACTCGCCTTTATGATTCTCACAATTGGAGCGACGAATATTGAAAGTTGCTTATACTCCAATAGTCAATAGGATGTCAATTCTACTACTTGGCGACCGGAATAGATTCTTGTTTGATCGACTCAAGACACAAAAATAAAATTTACTTACGAACTTGAAACAAAGAAGTTACTAAGAGTTAAAAACAAGAAAAAGCACACAAATAACAAAGACACGAAAGGAACGGATTCAAAAATTAATCTACAACTAAGTAGGTGATTACTAGTTGTAAATTAATTCTAAAATCAAGACAGGAAAATAAGGAAACAATAAAATGAAAATCATAATCTAAAATTTGAGCCAAAATTCGATGTGTGAACAGTAACTTAATGATGTGGCAGCCACGTATTGGTTGCGGTTTCTACAATTTTTATTTTTCAAAGACCAAGTCTTGACCAATTTTAATTTGGATTGGTGAAATTTGTTCTAAGGAGGGAAGAATAAGTCTTGGAGCCTTTTTTACAACTTTCAAATTTCAAGACTTGGCTTTTGTAGTACTTTTTCTTAAAACATGGACCCTTGTTTCACGGAAAAGTGGTTGAGAAGTGATGTAAAGTCTTTTGGTGGTTGGGGTTTATTCAAGACTAACAATTACTTACACCTCTTTCCTTCACCTTTTAGGATCTATCATTCACTTTATGTTCTAACAATATATGAAGGAAGGTGAAGAACTTAAAGAACAACAACAACCACACCAAGAACAATAACAACAATCTTCAAGAACAACAACAATTCCAATGGCCAACTCCAATCCACAACAACAAACGGCCAAGTCTCTTTAGTGTTGTGTCTTCGATTTTAACAAGAGATGAAGGTTTTGAAGAACTTCAAGAATAACAAAAACATTCACCAAGAACAACAAAAGCAACACTCCTTTCAACAACAACAACCAAACACATGGCTAGTCAAGTTTCTCAACAACAATGTCTACCATAGCAATGTTCAACAACAATGGGCCAAGCTTATGTTCACAACAACAATATCAAAATACAAGCTCAAATCAAGATATAGACTCAATGTGTTAATGAGGAACAAAAATAACACTTAGAGACAATAAAGACAAGTAAAAATCTCGGCCAAGACACAACAAAAATAGAATTTTTGGCCAAGAACACAAAATGGACAGATTATTCTTTTTCTGAAATTTTTAGATTTTTTTTTCAAGTGAGCTAGCCCAAGATTTGATCTTGTAGGAACAAGATCAAGTCATGCTTTGATACCAAATTATACAAGAAAGATAACGAAAGGTACAAAACACACTCCAAATCAGTCCCCAATCTTAAGGATCCAAGGACCAAGATGGAGACCACTCTCGGATTC
>NW_025862841.1:0-2631 GCF_002878395.1 Capsicum annuum
TGAACTTAGTGAATAATTGGTGATCTGTGAGAGTCTGAAGAACAATCCTGAGATGGTCTGCATGATCACGCTCTGTGCGAGAATAGACCAGAAGATCATCTATGAAGACTATGACAAACATGTCCAAGTACTATTTGAACAAACGATTCATCAAATCCATGAAAGCTGTAGGGGCATTGGTAAGAACAAATGACATGACTAAAAATTTAAAGTGACCATATCGAGTACAGAAAGCTATCTTTGAAATGTCATATTCTCTAACTCTGAGCTGATGATATCCTGATTTGAGGTCTATCTTTGAGAAGTAAATGGCACCCTAAAGTTGGTCAAATAGATCATCAATCCTGGGAATATGATATTTGTTCTTGACCGTGACCTTGTTGAGTTGACGGTAATCAATACATATCCTGAGAGAACCGTCTTTCTTGCGCATGAATAATATGGCACACCCCATGGGGAAATGCTGGGTCTGATGAATCCCTTATCTAAGGGATCTTTCAACTAGTCTTTCAGTTCCTTGAGTTCTGCTGGTGCCATTCGGTATGGCAGAATAGAAATAGGTTGAGTATTTGAAAGAAGGTCTATGCCGAAGTTTATTTCCCTTTCGGGAGGAATGCCTGGAAGATCTTTGGGAAAGACATCTGAGAATTCATTAACAATAGGGGCTGTTTTGATGCTGGGATATTGAGAGCTGGAATCTTTAACATGAACTAGATGATACACATACCCCTTAGAAATCATTTTCCTTGCCCAAAAGTAAGTAATAAGTTGACCCCTAAACGTTGAAATGCTACACTTCTACTCTAGGACGGGCTCATTCGGGAACTAAAACTGAACTATCCTGTTTCTGCAGTCAACTGTGGCATAGTAGGAATGAATCCAATCCATGCCGAGAATGATATCAAAATCAGTCATCTCTAACTCCACTAAATCTGCTGACATAGATTTTTGAGATATCATAACCGAGCAGTTCCTGTATACCCACCGGGTTATGACGGTTTTACCCACTGGGGTAGAGACTGAGAAGGGCTCTGCTAGGACTTCGGGACTGATTTCAAAATCGCCTGCTATATATGGAGTAACAAAATAAAAAGATGCACCTGGGTCTAGCAAAGCATAAACATGAACATGAAAAATCCATAACTTACCAGTAACGACATCAGAAGAATTTTCCTAATCCTGTCGGGACTGAAGAGCATAGAGTTTGTTTGGGCGTTGCCCACTGGTAGCACTGGAAATGGCACCCTGATGGTTTGGGCAACTAGACTAAGCTGTAGAATGATTTTGCTGACCCTGAAGACTTAACTGCGGATACTCCCTAATCTTGTGGCTTGTCTTTCCATAATTAAAGTAGACATCACTACCGGCTCTGCAAATGCCCTTGTAGTTCTTACCACAAGTCTGACAAAGGGGATTCGTTCAGGCACTGCTAACACTACCCTGAGATTTAGAGCCTGGAGCTTTGTCACTATTGTCATCTCTAAACTTCGGCACTGGAGCGCTGGAAGCGAAAGGAACTAGAATGGCTGAATTGGGGCAACACTGTGAATGGTTTCCTCCGTCTGATTTGAGGTGAGAAAAGTTGAAATTACCTAATCTTGCTCTCTTTTTCTACCTCTCTCTAGTCTTAAAATCTTGCTCTTCTACTTGTTGGGCATGGGTCATGAGTCTGGCGAAGGTAATATCACCGATCAGCATCATAGACCTACACTCATTTATCATGCTTTCGTTGACCCCTAACATGAACTTGCTCATCTTAACTCTATTGTCTGGAACCATATGAGGAGCATACCTAGCTAGCTGAGTAAATTGGAGAGAATACTCCCTAACTGTCATATTCCCTGCCTAAGGTTGATAAACTCAAGAACTTTGGCTTTCCTCAGCTCTTAGGGAAAGAATCTATCTAAGAAGGCTGTGACATATTCCTCCCACTCGATAGGGCCTATATCATCTAACCTCTCAGACTTCTAGTGTTTATACCAATCATGAGCAACATCCTATAACTGGTAGACGGCTAACTCAGCACTCTCAATAGAAGTAACACCCATGATGTCAATGACCTTCTGGACTTGGTGAATGAACTCCTGAGGGTCCTCATCAGACTTAGGCCCATGGAAAGACGGAGGGTTCATTTAGGTGAAGTCCCGAACCCTAGCTGCTTTGGGATTGGCCGGAATAACTGGTGGCTATTCAGTCTGTGCAGCCATAGACTGAGCAAGTATGATAAATATAGCTTTAAACTTCGCATGGGAAATATGTTCGTCCAAAGGATCTTCGGGCTGAGGAGCTGGCTGGTTTCTTCTCTTTGGGGCCATGGTCTTGAATAAGAGAAGAATGACTAGACTGAGAGTTTAATTTGTGATTATGCTCACGAGCATGACATGAATAATGAAGAAAGGGGACTATTCCTAAAACATATTATAGCCTCCCATACATAAATGTGGCACGCAATACACCCATGTTCAAGACTCTACTAGATGCAGATTTTAGACTTCCTAGGACTCTATTGAACCTTAGGCTCTGATATAAAGTTTGTAACACCCCAATTCGCTGAAACAGAATGCTACACGGTGCTCATGACCCCGAGGGACCACAAGCTAACCCATGATTGATATCTGTACTTGTATACTG
>NW_025862842.1:0-4069 GCF_002878395.1 Capsicum annuum
ACGATGAACGCCTTACACTTATTTGAGGTGTAAGTTGAGCGTTATCAAAAATAGTACCATTGCCGGGGAACAATTTGGCGTATTGAGTTAGTTTAGAATTTTAGCTTACTTGCTTGAATTCAAACTTATAAATATTTGTTGTGATTTTCTTTGTTTCTTGTGTTACGTAGATTTTCTTTATTTTTGTTTATTTGTTACTATGGTATCATGGAATGAATATAAGTTTGATGGTTGGAAATCTTATCTGGATGATCCATGTCCATATTGTGATGGACCCAACTTTTGGCAAGATTGTAGATATGCTCCCCAGAGAGAGATGTGTGCACCATCTCCATTCTAACGGGAGTATAATTGTTCTTTATATGATGGTCAAGATGGACATTGGAGTGATTGCCCAAATGCCCCCTCCCCCTATTGTGCTAACCCAAGTTCTAGTTCTTCTTATGAGTATGACAGGCCTTATGGTCAAGAAAAGAAAGAACGCTGCACTGGAAAGAGTGAAATTAAATCTATTCTTCAACTAATGTTGATCGTATAGATACAACAAATAATACCATATGTGACATACATCAAGACATTAGGGCATTTAACGAGGGAAGAGAAAGGGTAGAAGAGATGAATATCGAGGTCAATCATCCAAAACACTTTTATACATTATGTTTAGATTATATCTTGTCTATGGAATCATTTAAAATAATGGAAGAGTGTGACGATGAAGAGCAAAATTCCTATACTGATGATGAGCTTGATGTTGATCAACCCTTGGAGATTTTTCAACCAACCGAGCCAACCATGAGGGATGATGCCAAGATTGAGGGAATGGTGCTAGAGGCAAAAGAAGAGGCCAAGCCAATCTCTTATGAAGACTCTATCCCAATTCAAAGTAAAAATGTTGAGAAGATGAATAAAAGTGCGTGTGTAGAGGATAGTGTAAATTTTGAAGTAGGATTTGTTGGGCCACACTCGAAGCATTTTCCACATTATGTTTAGATGATATCTTGTCTGTGGAATCATCTAAAATAGTGAAAGACTGTGAAGATGAGGAACAAGAATCCTATATTCTTTATTTTATACTTGATAAGCAACACAAAAACATACCTCACTTTAAAGCTGAGTTGTTTACCATGCATCATCCATTACTCGGCTTCTTAATATTTGTACCACCTCCTTATGATCAAGGCAAGAAGATGGACTCTAAGTTGGGGGTGAAGTTCATATCCTCAAGATGGAGGAAAAAACTGAGTTGGGTCGTGCCGCGACACTAAATTAGGCACTTCTTGGGAGGCAACCCAAGGTATTTTGTTGTTTGTATTTGTATTGTGTGATTGACATTAGATATTTACACCCATGGTGCCATAAGTATGTTTTTAACTTTCTTATTTTGGATTGACGCGTTGGGAACACTGCATGATATTAATTTGAGGGCGGGGCTACTTGTGGGTGTGATGTCCTCCTGGGGTTTTTGTTGCCATGCCTTTTTTCCCTGGAGTCTTGTTCCTAGTAGAGCTGGCATGTTTAGGCGTATTGTGTTTGTTTTGTGATGTGTTGTGGTTAACTGGAGAAAAATAAGTATCTAGAGCAGTTGACATATTTTTGTTGATTTTTAAGACTGATAAATACCTCTCCATTGATCTATTTTATAACTATGTGATATACATTTATATGTGGCTACTGTGAATCTTTTTATGGCATTAGTACTAGGGACATGATAATCACTACTAACAATTGCATGAACTGAATGAGTAATAGCTTGTGATGTACCTTTATGTCATGTGTGTGTGAGGTCTTAATTCCCTATGTGTGTTGAATCTAGAATTTGCCCGATTAGTCTTACCTTGGTTGAAAGATAGGGGTTAGGAAAGGATCATAGGCCGTTTTGATTTTTAAGTCACTTTTTGGCCTAAATGACCTTCCCTATATGTATGATATCTCTTGATCCCTATTTTGAGCCTGAATTGACCAGTTCTTTCTATGAAACCTATCACCTTTATGTTTAGATCATAATGAACCTATTTTGGCCCTGGTCCTCCTTAGACACTGTGCACCTTGACTTAGGTAAACAACGTAAGTTGAGGGTGGCTATCATAGGGGTGCGTGATGTAAACTGGGTATGAAGAAAGGTAGAATAAAAGGAAAAGAATAAGTGAAAAAGAATAAAAAGTTGGGTGGTGTGGAAGAATAATAAGAAAAGAAAAAGAATGAAAAAGAAAAGCCACATCCATCCTGAATAATGTGTGATCCAGAAAAGGAGAAAAAAAAAGAAAAAGGTTAATAAGTGAACCCCAAAAGTTAAGGTAGTGCCAAGGAGGCTTAGTCACTCTAAATGCCATTGAATATCATACCAGCCCTTAGCCTACATTACAAGCCAAAGAAAAGACCTATAGTGATCCTAACTTACCTGTCTGGACACCTTGGTAATGAAAATAAGGGCAAGCCTATGGTATTTGACATACATTGATTGGAATTTCTTTCTGAGAGTGAGTGTCTCTTGACCGTCCCCGCACTGACATGCTTGAGTTCATATATGAGTGAGGAGGGACTTTTTTGTTGTAAGGGCACATCTGTTGCATTGCTAGTTGTTAACTTGTTTGGATAGTGTAATATTAGTATATTCATGGTTGTTGTTGCTGAATTGATGCCATATCTTGAATCCTTTGGGTCACATTGTGGATCTTCATTGATATGCACAGTTGGGTTTAGGGTGATTGAAAATGGTGAAGGTAATGTGTTTTGAGCTAAACTTGATAATCAACTGTCATAGGTATCTTATGTGTCTCTTGGTTAAGCATCGTAATATAGTGTTATGTAGTTTCTTGAGGACAAGCAATTATTTTAAGTTGAGGGTGTTGATGTGCTAGATTTTTTGTAGCACATTTAAGACTTTTTAACTCGAAATAATTGTAAGTTCTTAAGTAACTACTGGTGTTTTTGATGATATTTCTTATGATTTTGTAGGAAAACCAAGATGCATGGAAATACAAGAAATCTACATCAAGAAGGATGATTTTTGGTGAAAAGATGCAAGAAATTTAGTTTTGAAAAGTTTCTGAAGATTTCCTGACGACATGTCGTGATAAGCTATCAGGTTTGTTATAGGCTATCACTGAGGTCATTAGGTTTAGAGAGAGAACAAGAAAATTGATAATTTTCTGATGACATGTCGTGATAAGCTATCAGGTTTGTTATAGGGTATCACGGAGGTCTTCAGGTTATGATAGGCTATCACGGAGGGCGTCAGGTTTGTGATAGCCTATCACAAATGGCGTCACAAAAAGTAAAAATTTTTTGAAAATTTTATTTTGAATTTTTTCTTAAAGTACCGGTATAAATAGCAACTCTTAGGGTTTCATGGGGCATCTTGGATATCTAGGAACGTCTGGAACTTATTCCAAAGACGACTTTACTTTTCTTTAGTCTCTTAACTTAGAAATTCAATTTTTCATCCTTTGATTTAGTTGTGGGAACTTCTTATTGTACTCGAAGGAGAAACAACTTTGAATTTCATCTTTTGTAAGTTCACTTGCTTTAAGTTATGAATTCAATCTTTGTTATCTCTTTCTATCTTATGAGCAACTAAAAACTCATAGCTAGGGTTGTGGGATCTATGATTATTATTTTATTCATTTAATAGTTGGATTAGGGTTTGAGTGAATGTGGGAACTTCTTGAAATTCTGTTGTTTTAACTTGAATCTATTGGTTGCAAATATTAGGTTATGCCTTAGGTTTTATTTTCTTCTAACGGAGAAATAGACTAGAGGTCGTGGATTATCAACAGGGACTCAGAAGCTACCAACCTTCTGTTTAATGATTGATGCCGTAACTGGATCAATCTATCTGAGATAACATTCGGTTAGAAATAGATAAGTTATCTAAGTTTGAGAGAATTAGATAATAAATTGTCTGGGAGGTCGAGAGATAAGTCAGATAGTAAGATCGGCAGGGATAATCTATTGTTCCCACCTATCACGATAAGCATGACTAGTTATTATTCAATGGAGATTAATAGTCATAGTGATCACATCCCTAGTTTCTCTATATCATTGATTTGAAATATTGAAATCTAAGTTT
>NW_025862843.1:0-3483 GCF_002878395.1 Capsicum annuum
TCAAAAATTAGGTGTTTACAAATTTCCATCCCAAAAGATTGGTGTAATTTTAGACCTTATTAACAGTTATAATAGACTTGTTGATGACATGAACACCAACTTTTATATTCATTTCATATACTAAATTATTTAATAACATATAAAAATTGAAAAAAAAAATAGCTTTTATATCAATTTTAGACCCAAAATATTGATACAATTTCCAACCCTATTAATAATCACAATAAATTTGTCAAGACATGAACGTCAGTTTGTACATTTATTTTCATGTGAATGAGTATAGAGTAAATTAATGTATCGATTCATATCAATAACACAATAATACACCAAATAACAAATTTGTATACTAAAATAGCTTTAACACCAACATAAACTTTTTTACACTATATTTCATACTATAAGTAACCAAATATGTACAATACCAATTTTGTACCTCAATTTAACCATAATTTTTTTTTTCTTTGAATACAAATCAAAAAAAAATTCGCCATCTAAATGTACCATTCAGCCTTCCACTTTTCATAAAAACAACACATAATGTATTCGCATAGAATTAACAAAATAAACTAACAGCTAATTTATGTATAAAATTAATATATTTTTTTTATTATATATTTGTTCAGTAAGGTTATGATATTTTATATGACATCCAAGATCATATATATTTATGATTTTCGATGAAAATGAAGAAGTTTATTCTGTAAGAAGAAGATGAAGTTTAATATTTTATGTTTTTTTCAACCAAAGTTTAATATGTTTGGATTATGAAAGATTAGAAAAAGAAAAAAAATTGAGAGAGATATATGGAGATGGCTAATATCCTATTTTTAGTTGTCAAACATTTTTAAGGGATGTTGTTTTTCTTTATTATTATTATTTTTTAAAGAAAAACGTTTTTATCCCTTTTTATGTTGTGCCTCAATAAGTATATGTTTACTGATTGTTGAAGAAATAAGAAGAATAACAGATTCAATTTGAAAAAGGAAAAAAAAAGTTTCAAGAGAGAAATTAGGGGTCATTAATATCTTTTTATTAACTGATGTCTTTTTTTAAGGATGTATTTTTTTTAAATCATTTTTTCTTTTATTATTTTATTAAAAAAATTGTTTTTTATTGTAATCTAAAAAATATTGTTATGATTTGCAATTAACAATTTAAGGTTGTATATTTAGATTTTTTTTCCTTTTTTTTTCTAGGAAAGCTTGTTTGGAGTGATATATACTCCTTCATATATAATCAGAGGTCTTAGATTCGAGTTTTGATTATGAAATTATCTTTGATAGAGAGCGTTTTACCTCATAGTGGATCGATGCAAATCCAAATTAGTCGAGTGTGAAACCAAAAAAATAATAATTTATGTTTAATGAATTATTATTGATGACTAAGATTCCATTTAATGTGTGCAACAGTAAGCACAAAGTGACATGCTAATTCAAGGATGAGGCCTGAGGGTAGAAATTTTTTATTCTCGTCTACTTGTTTTGATTAATTTGAAATTACCATAAATATAGAGTACTAATTATATCCTTGTGCGGGATCATGAACTATATGTCTAACTTGAAACTAATTGCAAATTGGATATCAAAATTAATAAATTTGACCATCGAGAAATGACATATGACAAGTATTTTGAGGCGGAGAAAGTAATTCATAAAGTTTAAAGTAGCTAGGCGAGGGAAAAATTTACAACTAACAATATTAACTTATTACGGTTGAGTAATAAATTTAGTCTTTGACCCCCTCACCCCGCCCCCCCCCCCCCCCCAAAAAAAAAAAAATTACATTATTTAATTTTCATTTAATAAATTTTTTGAAAGAACATAAAATATTCATTGGAACACTTACGTTTAAAAATTTCGTTAAAAGTTTGCTTGTCAAAAAAGATTTTTCCATGGAGTTTTCATCGAAACTTAAAATTTTTTAAAACTGTATACCAATAAATATTTTTTCATTAAGACAATAATATTAAACTATTGTTCTTTTTTACTTTTCAATTAAATTCAAAACTTTTAATTAAAAATAAATAAATGACGTCTCTCTCATACAGCATTAGCATTTAGCGATGTAATTCAAAACTATTAAATTCCAAAAGAGGAAGATGAGAGAGTGACAAAGAAAACAGAACACCTGGAGGATTCTAAAAGGTATGTCCTTTTTTATTTTTTGTTTTTTCGTCCGTTATTTGATATTCATGTTAAAATTTGATTGAATTTAAATTCGCGAATTGAAGCTTATTTCAAGAGTCAACGATGTTATTAAAAATAATTTAAGAATTCAAACTCAAAATTTATGATTAAGAATGAATGAATCTAAACTATTTCATCACGACACATATTAATTAGGTGTATCCTCTTTGTTCAATGGGACACGTCGTTTGCTTGTGTCTACACGCATTACAAAGTGGTCCTTGTATAGTTGTACACATCCTTGTATATATGTACCTTTTAATTACATGTTCTTGTATATGTATCTTTTCATTAACGGTAAGAATATATTTGTACCTAAAGTATGATAGAGAGTATATTTATACCATTTATCAAAGTTCAGGAATATGTATATATTTTTTTATTAATAACAAAGAAATATTTATACATAAAATATGACAAATAATATATTTATACTATTTATCAAAGTTCGAAATATATTCGGACCTTTTCCGAAAAGAGTTTGATTGGGGAGAAAAGGTCGAACACTATGATTTATTAATAAAAGAAACCACATAAAACTTAAGTAACTCAATTATGAAAAGTTCATTAGAATTCTTTGTTAACTACTTGCCAACCAAAACTCAATATAACACTATTAAGGGCCGTTTAGCCATGAAAGTTTTTCCCTTTTTTTCGGATTTTTTCAGAGTTGAAAATTATGATGTTTGGTCATGAAAATTCAAAAAATAATTCTAGAAATTTTTTTTGAAAAAGAAAAATAGGTTTTTGTTATTTTCACAATTTTTCAACTTTTATTATTATTACATATAACCCCAATCTTTTAAATTTTTGCATAAAACTCTCTTTATAACATTATTTTTTCAATATTATGTATATAACAGTTTTAAAGAATAAGATAATTATAATTTCAAACTTAATGCTATCCTAATTAATATATATCTCTTTTTCTCTCTCTATCATTATTTTTTTCCCTTATTTAAGACATTATTTTACTGCTAATTTATATTTATACCCATAAATATATAAAGTATTATATTTATAATACAAATATACAAAGTATGTTATATATAAAGTTTATACCATGTATATATCATATACAAACATATATAAATATATAAAGTATTAAGAAACATACTAAGCATATTTATAATATAAATATACAAAGTATGTTATATATGAAGTTTATACCATGTATATACCATATACGCACATATATAAAAATACAAAGTATAAAGAAACATACTAAGCATATTTATATATTTATGGTTTATGATATAATATACCATAAATATGCAAAGCATGTTTTACATAGAAA
>NW_025862844.1:0-2674 GCF_002878395.1 Capsicum annuum
ACTCTGTACCCATATACTACCTTCTGTTGAATCTACTAAGAGGACATCTAGTTAGGAAAGCTGATGAAATTCCTGAGCTAACTTATTCTTATCATTATCTATGTGAGCAACACTACGCATAGACATCTTACTGAGAGCATCAACCACTACATTGGCCTTGCCCGGATGGTACAGAATATTCATGTTATAGTCTTTCAACAACTCTAACCACCTTCTCTGATGGAGGTTCATGTCTTTTTGAGAGAACACATACTACATGCTCTTATGGTCGGTGAATACATCAACGTGCACTCCATACAAATTGTGCCTCCAAATCCCTCAGTCAAATACTACAGCTGCTAACTCAAGATCATGAGTAGGATAGTTCTTTTCATGGGGCTTAAGCTATCTAGTGGTTTAGGCTGTGACCTTATCTCTTTGCATCAAAAAACACCCCAAACCAGCTCTGGATGCATCACAGTATACCACAAACCCATTTGAACCATCTAGTAAAGTCAAAACTGGGGTTGTAGTGAGTCGAATCTTCAACTCCTGAAAACTCTTCTTGCAAGAATCTAACCCATGGAATTTGACTTTCTTCTGAGTCAATCTGGACATAGGGGATGCAATAGACAAAAATCACTCAACAAACCATTGGTAATGGCCAGCAAAACCCAAGAAACACCTGATATCTATTAGAGAGATTGGCCTGGTCCAGTTTCTTACTGCTTCGATCTTTTAGGGATCAACTCTAATGCCAACATAAAAAATGATATGGCTGAGTAAAGCTAGTGAACTTAGCCAAAATTTACACTTACTAAATTTGGAGAACTGATGGGCTCTGAGGGTCTGTAATACTATTTTGAGATGGTCTGCATGATCATGTTCATTGTAGGAGTAGACAAGAATGTCATTGATAAAGAATATGATGAACATATCCAAGTACTACTTGAACACATGGTTCATAAAGTCCATGAAAGCTGTTGGGGCATTGGTAAGTCCAAATGACATGACTAAGAATTTTAAGTAACCATACCGAGTTCTGAAAGCTATCTTTGGAATGACACATTCTCTAACTCTGAGCTGATGATAGCCTGATTTGAGGTCTATCTATGAAATGTAACTAGCCCCATGAAGTTGGTCAAATAAGTAATCGATTCTGGGAAGTAGATACTTGTTTTTAATTGTAACTTTGTTTAACTAATGGTAGTTAATGCACATTCTGAGAGAACCGTCTTTCTTACGCACGAATAGAAATGGTGTACCCATAGGGGATAAACTGGGTCTAATGAAACCCCTATCTAGGAGATCTTTTAGCTATTCTTTTAACTCTCTGAGTTCTGCTGGAGCCATTCTATATGGCTTAATAGATATAGGTTGGGTATTTGGAAGAAGGTCTATTCTGAAGTCTATTTCCCTAAGGGGAGGAACTCCAGGAATATCTTCAGGAAACACATCTGAGAATTCATTTATGTAACACCTCAATTTGCTGAACTAGAATGATACACGATGCTCATGACCCTGAAGGACCACAAGCTAACCCATGCCTAATATCTGTACCTGTATACTGCAAAATATAACATGAAAATGCAAAAACATGCACTGAAAGGCCATAAGGTTCACAATTGAA
This sequence comes from Capsicum annuum, assembly GCF_002878395.1. Taxonomy (NCBI): domain Eukaryota; kingdom Viridiplantae; phylum Streptophyta; class Magnoliopsida; order Solanales; family Solanaceae; genus Capsicum; species Capsicum annuum. The sequence continues at coordinate 1,610 of NW_025862844.1, forward strand.
CATAATTTGAAATATATGACATCTGAGAGGGGTAATGGAATACCCAAAACAAAATGAAAATACTAAAATCATGATAGTCTACATCTAGTCTGAAAGACTCTACTGTCTAAATAGTCCGAATAAGGAGTTGATGGGACATGCCCCCAACTAACTCCAACTAATGAAAAATAAATGAAATAACAAAGAGATAATCATGTCCTTGGAGGATGAGGACTCATTTCAAACCCGACTACTGAAAACTGGAATCTACTATTGATCTAGAGCACGTATCTCTGGACCTATGGTGTAACATAAAAGAAAGCACCATAGCACGAATGCATCAGTACATATGTACCGAGTATACATGAGAGGTAGGCTAAATGCAATAGTTCATATGCATGAGTAATAATAACTGACTGTCTAACATGAACGTGAGAATACATGCATAAATGTGTAACTGTAACTAACTACGTGATATCGTGATTTACTGAATCTGAATACTGATTACGTGATATGACTTATAACATGAATGACTAATGCTGAATAAGACTGATGACATGGGTGATTGTATCTGAAAGTCCTAAATCTGGTGGAACTATCTAATTTTCATACTGTATCTGAGATGACTGTAGCTAACAGTACTGAAATCTAAAGAACTATCTGAGTTCTATTACTGAGACTGATTGACTGTGACTGACAGTCCTGATTCTATACCATGAAACTGTGGGAAGTAGTATTTAACCGACATACCCCAAAGGTGCTATAATAGCTGAGCTGGGGTCCAATCTATGCCCTGATTGGAAGGGTGTCAATACTGCGCCACTGGTATGGACAATATGTGAGTAACCCTCATATAATAGGTAACTCAAGTAAGAACGGTGGGAACCCTCATATAACAGGTTAATCCACCTCATCTACCCTCATATAGCAGGCTATGATGTCTCAACCTATGTTGGCTATATAGTTCAGGAAAGCAAGGATTGCTTCTAGGAATTACACCCTCATATAACAGGTGAGTTCCTATCCTTGGGTTCACTCGGTGCTAATTCCTACTACCATCTGAATAGACACTAAACATGATTAGCT
>NW_025862845.1:0-2875 GCF_002878395.1 Capsicum annuum
GGATGAATCTCGAGGGGTTGGTAGAGACATTGAAATTTCCAAAGTCTTTGCTGGAGCTGAAGCACGGGCGATAGTGAGCCACTTATTGTGATAGAAACTTTTGTGGCCTCAAGAGATGTGGAGATCGCGAGCCACGTGTCTCAATAGTGACTCTCGAGGCATCCATAACATATGGTGATTACGAGCCACATGTCGCGATTGCAAAACCGAAATGCTAACGATGGGTATATATACCCCTTTTAAGTCCCTTTTAGCCATTTCTCATCCATTCTAAAGAGACTAAAACCATACAGAATGGGATAGCTTAGGATTAGGGCTTGTGGGTGATTGATGAGCTTGGTTGATAATTATTATGCATTTTTCCTTCGAAATTGTTGTACGATTTCCTTGGATTCCATGGTTAACTTTTCCTTTTCTTCTCTAAAATTCCTATAACTTGGGAACTTGACTTTAGAACTAATGTAGCTCGGATGTCTTTTTTTTGGGGGGGGGGGGGGGGGAATAATTACTCCATGAGCATATGAAAATGTTGGTTTCGACTCAAAAATGTGATTTCCATAAATGGGACCCATATGGGACTTTGGTGTGATTTTTGGAACCAAGCACAATAATGCAATATGGGTATCATTGTTCTCGTTTCAATGAGTGGATTGGAATTTTAATTATGTGGCATAGCGTGGAAGCTTCTCAAAGGATTCCTCAAGCTTTCTTTGCGTCCAGGTAGGCTAGGTTTTCCCCATTAATAAAATGAGCCATGTCATAGTATTCTTATGATATTATGTTTGATTTGGGATGGGTCTTAGGTATTGGTGACTAATTTGACAATAACATGGGTTAGTTGGCCCTTCTAGGCCATTCAAAAACAATAATTTGGGTTTTTTTAGCTTAGATGGTTAGATCATTACTAGAATTTCCATCTAAGGATAATTAAGGCTTGTTGACATCTAGTAGTGGATTTAGATGCCTTAGCTTAGTGCGGGGTAGAGTTTGCTTCATAATGAAGTTTTTGGGTTTAGAAGTAGTCTTCGAGCCATCTTTGGCCAAGTCTTGATCTAGTTTTAAAAGACCTTTATACACTCTCTATTGATCTTGAAATGCTTATTACGAGGCTTGATGAGATTAGATTCTTAATATTCATGATGGTTGGATATTAGGAGTTGATGCTAAATACGGAAGGACCTGGAGGTTATAATGTCGATTACTATTATAATATTAATTATGATATGATGATATATACATATATACCAGTTCAAGTTAGGCTAGTGATGATGATATTGATTATATGATTATCAGTTTGATTCAGGATACTAATAGTGATATCGATGACATATATACCAAGTTTAAGTATGGGAGATTATTATGATATTGATTATATGATTGCTGGTTTGAGTCCAAATATTGATAATATATTAGTAATCATATAGGTTGTATGCCATCGATAATATTGATGTTTATGATATTGGTTATATAAGAATCCAATTGAGTCTGGATATGGATTATGACATTGATGATATTTTGTATCAGTTTCTAGTCTAAAAGTGGGAATTATCTTAATGTGGCATGCTATGGACAGATTCGGGTGGTACCATAAAAGTTGGTAAATTATGGTTAATCGGATCATACTATCTTTGTGTGTACCCTCAAGGTTTATGGGGACCTACGTTGAATTATTTACTTTTTTGCACTTACTGGCTTATGGGGGGAAATTTCATAGTTTTAATTGCATATGTTTGATCCTTTATGTTATGTTATTATTCTAGTTATTCACTTATTTATGTAAAGTAGTGTTGGAGTTGATTCAGGTTTGCCTCTATTTTCACTTAGATATATTATCTTGTATTTTATCGTATTCATATCATGATTTAGATCAGTTTACCAATGATGCCTACAAAGTACCCGTGGTTTTGTTACACATACTACACTTCTGTACCATTTTATGTAGATCCAAATACTAGTTGCCATCATTGATTCGAGGATCGTGTCGTATTGGATTCTGCTGATAGTGTGAACTCTTGGAGTCAGAGTTTCCCCATTTCCTTCTATCTATCTATGTCTAGTCTTTAGTTTGAGACAGGATTGTATTGACTATTTTAGACCTGGGTTATATTTATGTAGTAGCTCTTGTACTGACTCTACTAGGTCGTGGGATGGTTTCTATGTTATAATTATCTTTTATACTATTCTATTGCTTGCTTGTCTCTATCATCATCATCTATTTAGCCCTTTTTAGGGCATTTCCACTAAGTTAACCCATTGCGAATAACTTTGGGTTATGATTCAGCTTACCGACTGGAGGGGTTTAGTAGGTGCCATCATGACTAGTCAATCGGGTCTTTACAGTGACGTAACAAGTTTGCACATTTTCCTTTCTTTGCCAGGAACCAAAGAGCCTAGTGATTTTATATCTATTTTATGGATTTCAAGATATGTAGCATCGCTAAAGCAACCAACATTCGAATGGACATTATCCTTGTAATTGGCGAGTATGTGTCAAAATAATCTAGGCCCGTCTTTTTTACTAAATCCTTTCACAACAAGTCTTGCCTTATATTTTTCAATAGTACCATCAACTTTCATTTTTATTTGTAAGATTCATTTATAATCTAAAGGTTTATTTCCTGAAGGAAGATCAACAAATTCTGTAGTATAGTTCTTCAAGATGGGATCAATCTCACTATTAACTGCCTCTTGGAAAAAGAATTACAAAATCTGATTCGAAGAAAGTTGATGTTCTTTAACGTTTACTGCGCCTAAAATTCTCATCACTAATTACATTCTCCATTAGTTCATTTTGATGTCATTTAGACCTTCTACTAGATAGCTCATGTACTGATAAATATGTTCAAAGAACTCAGTATAATCTGATCAATTATCA
>NW_025862846.1:0-1171 GCF_002878395.1 Capsicum annuum
AACCCAAGGATGGGAACTCACCTGCCAGTTCAGGGTGTGATTCTTAGTAGTCATCCTTGTGTTCTAGAACTATGTATCCATCGCAGGTTGAGATATCTTAACCCATCAAATTAGGGTTGATGAGGTGGATTAACCTGTCAGTTTAGGGTTCCCACCGTTCTCATTGAGTACCTACCATTATAGGGTTCTCACAGTTGTCCTTACCAGTGGCGCGGTATTGACACCTCTCCAGTCGGGGTAGAGATTGGACCCCAGCTTAGCTATTATAGCGTATTTGGGGCATTCCGATTAGATAACTACTTCCCACATTTTTAGTTACAGATTTCAGGACTGTCAGCTATAGCTACCCAGTCTCAGTAAAGAACTCAGATAGCTCTTCAGATTTCAGTATATCAGGGCTGTCAGATACAGTCAACTCAGAACTAAAATGAAACTCAGATAGTTTCCTTCATATTTATAGACTGTGAGATATAGTAACTTATGCTATCAATCACAATAGTTATCATAACTCATGCTCTCAGTACTCAACTTCAGAACTGTCAGATACAGTCAATTAGACTAGTTCTTAATAATTCAAACTGTCAGAAACAATCATTTATTTATCAGTAATGCAATATCAGTCTCGTAGTGTTCAGTAATACAATATCAGATCCATCACTTATTTGTGATTTACATATCAATATCAGTAAACTTAGTCTTTCAGAATCTCATTATCAATACACTCATGTTGTCAGTATTCAGACTCAGTAGTTCGTATCTCCACGAGTTCAGTTACAGTTACGTATGCATGTATGTACTCTCACGTTCATATCAATCAGTATTGTCCATGCATATAACCCTTTGCATTTAGCCTACCTCACTCATATACTCAGTACATTCAGACGTACTGACGCATTGATGCTATGGTTTTGCATGTTGAACACACGATTTGCACGTACGATCGGAGGTCATATTTTTGCAGTTTTGAATAGTTAAAAGTCATATTTTTGCACTGTCAAAGTTTAAGGCCAAAGTTAAAATATGGTGTCAAGTTTAGGATCATATTTTTGTATTATACCAATTAAGAATTGACATTGTTTTGTGTTCTATGAGAGGGTGTTTTCTTACTTTCTAAATGCTCTTTAGTTTTAAATGAAAAATGTCATGTGATTTAACCAAGAGATGGCCACCA